>NC_143058.1:39354068-39505882 GCF_052426305.1 Pelodiscus sinensis | reverse complement strand
AGTATTGGCTCAGCATAAATCTATATACAGTAAAACTCCATTAGTCTGACATCCAATGCTCCGGGACTCCTGATGGTCCAGCACCATCAGGAACCCGGAAGTGCTGGGGCAGCCGGACAGGCTTCCTCCATTCAGCTGCTGCTGAAACTGACCAGCAGCTGAATCAGGGAAGCCGGGAGCAGAGCAGCTGGGGTGCTGCCAGGTTGGTCCCGTAGCGCTGCCCCTCGGGGCTGTGGGACCAACCCGGCAGCACCCCAGCTGCTCTTGGGGACGCCTGGGGCAGAGCAGCTGGAGTGCTGCCGGGTTGGTCCCGCAGCGCCAAAGGACAGCGCTGCGGGACCAACCCGGCAGGACCCCAGCTGCTCTGCCCCAGGGGTCCCCGATTCAGCCGCTGCTGAAACAGATCAGCGGCTGATTCCAGGAAGCCCGGGGCAGAGCTGTTCTGCCCGGAGCTTCCTGGAATCAGCCGCTGATCTGTTTCAGCAGCGGCTGACTTGGGGACCCCTGGGGCAGAGCAGCTGGGGTGCTGCTGGGTTGGTCATGCAGCGCCGAGGGGCGGCGCTACAGGACCAACCCGGCAGCACCCCAGCTGCTTTGCTCCAGGCATCCGGATTCAGCCGCTGCTGAAACTGACCAGCAGCGTCAGTTTCACCAGCAGGCTGAATCTGGACACCTGGGGCAGAGCAGCTGGGGTGCTACGGGGTTGGTCTCGTAGCGCCGCCCCTTGGCGCTGCGGGACCAACCTGGCAGGACCCCAGCTGCTCTGCCCCAGGGGTCCCCAAGTCAGCCGCTGCTGAAACAGATCAGCGGCTGATTCCAGGAAGTCCCGGGCAGAGCAGCTCTGCCCCGGGCTTCCTGGAATCAGCCGCTGATCTGTTTCAGCAGCGGCTGAATCGGGGACCCCTGGGGCAGAGCAGCTGGGGTCCTGCCGGGTTGGTCCTGCAGCGCCGTCCCTTGGCGCTGCGGGACCAACCCGGCAGCACTCCAGCTGCTCTGCCCCAGGCGTCCCCAAGAGCAACTGGAGTGCTCCTGGGTTGGTGCCATAGCGCTGTCCCTCGGCGCTGCAGCAGCACCCCAGCTGCTCTATTGCAGGCATCCCCGATTCAGCTGCTGCTGAAACTGACCAGCAGCGGCTGAATCAGGGATGCCTGGGGCAGAGCCGGACTATTGTAAGGGGGGGCTATGAGGGGGTCTGGGGTGGCATCCAGACCCCTCATAGCCCCCCCCCCGTTCCGGTACTCCGGCATATCTGATAGTCCGGCACCCCCTGGGTCCTAAAGGTGCCGGATTATCGGAAGTTTACTGTACAGTAATACTTTTTAAAAAGCAGAGTAGAAAGTAATACATCATACACAATGGATGTCCAGTGTCACAAATAAAAAGCTTCACAAAAACACAACTTGGGCACTACAAATAGGCTCGGATATTCCAGTGATAATGATACAGTTAATTTGCAGTTATATTTTGCATTTATTTTCATAATGAGTTTTTTTAATCTACCATTTTTCCAGCTTTAGGAAAATGGGAGATTTTTCCTTTAATTTGATTTGTTTGTTTCATTCATATTGTGCTCATTGGTCCATCTGGATTTTGCATTATTTCAGAGTTACTGTTGTTTAGAGGCTATTGCAGTTGAAACCAATGAATTTATTAACCCCTGATTTGCTGACTATTGATGAGTTGCAAGGCTGAATAGTTTTTGTATATTTTGGCTGTGATAGCTGAAATTACTTTAATCCAAACTCTTATTCTTATAAACTGTGTAGCTGTGAATTCATTTATCATATGGTGCACTTTTCAAAATGTTTATCTTTTGGGCTGGAATATTCCTTGCTTAGTTGATATTGGAAAACACAAATGCCTACTGATGAACCTGCATAGGAGCACAATTATTAGTGCAGCGGTTCCCAACTTTTTTTATGCCTTGGACCCAGCAAACTCATTGAAAAACTTTTGGCGGACCGGTATAGAAAAATTTGTATATTCATTATGGTAAATAAATTATTTGAACATTTGCATGTTCATTATGGTAAGCAGTCGTGTTATTTTGCATTGCATCTGTACACACACAATAAAGGGGAAAACCTGAGGATCTGAAAATAGATCCTCCTGTTTCCTGCACAAAAACTATCCTGGTAACACAGCATGATTATTCATGGCAATAGTAATCAGTTAAAACCATAAGTATGCTCTGGTTTAAAACCATTCACACAAAGGTTTTAGGCTTAAAAATTTAATCACTTGCAAACAGACACGCTGAAATAAGTCACCTTGATAACACATGCTGCTGTAACTGTTATTCTGTGTTACTTGACCATTTTCCACTCTTATCATTCAAACATTTCTGAACAGAAGGAGAATGTTGCATGTGGGAACATTAATGAGCAGCTGTCCACCACACGGCCACTGTTGCAGTCCTTGCCAGCCATTCAGCTCCTCCGCCCCAGCCTGGCCAGCCAGAGCAGCTGCCTGCCTGTCCGCCATGCTGCTATGTGGCTCTACTTAGGAGGTGGGCAAGGTAGAAATTGCCTTTGCGCATGCAAGTGTGCAACTTAGAGGGAACTATGCTGCCCAGCCCCACGTTGTCACTTACAGGCCTTAGAGGGGAAGGGGAAAAAGAAAAGAAGTTTGTTTCCATGGCTGCCCAAGCTACCAGGATCGCTTCTGGGGCTGGGGCTCTTGCCTATCCGCCTCCCCTGGCAGACTTCCTGTTCTGTGCATGCGTTCGATGGCTGGATAATGCTGCTCCGGATCTCCCGGAGCAGCCTATGTCGTTGGGCAGCTCCTATCCCAAGGCTATGAGGCATGAGAGTCCCCTCGCCCCCCACCCAGCCACCCCCTGCATTTCCTGCACCCCATGCTGGTCGGGGCTGCACACACATGCAGGCCCAGCACAGACTCCTGGAGAACCTGTCTGCTGTGCCACTAACCATGCACTTCTCCAGTGGGTAGGACTGAGGGAGTGGCGTGTGGCCTGGAGGCATGGCACGGCCTGGAGGCATGGCACAGCCTGAGAAGCAGCAGTTTGTGGCTCGCCACTGGTCCCACAGACCGGCGGTTTGGAACTGCTGTATTAATGAACTGTAACTTTCCTTTTTATTTCTCTCTCTTTCCCATCCTCAATTAAAATTTATCTGTGCCCAGTTTCAAATTTGTGTCACTTTTGCTGTAACTCTGTTTATAAAAGATGTGGTTAAAAATTCATGAGGAAAGTGTCTGTGTGGGGAGGATAATTTGTTTTTCCCATTGTTCTGCTCAAAAATGGCAGCAGGAAATTTTGGTCTAGCGTGTGGACACACACACACACACAAATTCAGTCCTAGTGCATCTCCCAGGAAGTTACCAGGGCATAAAAACAGGGCTTCATTGGCCCAGCTATTTTCCAGCTCTTGGCCCTAATTGACAAGGACTTAACTATGTGCTTAGCTTTATGCACTGTGAGTAATACCACTGATGTCAATGGAACAACTCTGTACAATTAAATATTTAAATATCTTTGTGCGATTGGGATCTCACCAATAGCAACTGTAATAGATTATTTTTCTTAATGGGACTGATGAAATGATTAGGTCACTTAGGAAACTCATGGCATTTGCATTTATCGTTTCCAACATTCGGAACTATAAAACTTAAAGCTTATAATCAAGTTGAGAACTTTTTCTCATTTTCTCAGTGTTCCTTACATGGAATTGGCTTGCTTCTCAGAAGAATTGCATACCCATGGTTTCTGTGGAAACCAGTGAGAACTGCAGGTAGTTAAAACAAAATACAGGACTATGTAGCACTTTAAAGACTAACAAGATGGTTTATTAGATGATGAGCTTTCGTGGGCCAAACCCACTTCCTCAGATCAAATAGTGGAAGAAAATTGTCACAACCATATATACCAAAGGATACAATTAAAAAAATGAACACATATGAAAAGGACAAATCAAATTTCAGAACAGAAGGGGGATGCGGGGGAGGGGGAAAGATAAATGTCTGTGAGCTAATGGTATTAGAGGTAATAATTGGGGAAGCTATCTTTGTAATGGGTAAGATAGCTAGGATCTTTGTTGAGACCCGCGCGTAGAGTGTCGAATTTTAGCATGAATGACAGTTCAGAGGATTCCCTTTCAAGTGCAGATTTAAAAGGCTTCTGAAGCAGGATGCAGGTAATTAAGTCGTTGAGACAATGTCCTTTCTGGTTGAAATGGCAAGAAACTGTTTTTTCTTTGTGATCCTGTCTAATACCTGTTTTGTGGGCATTGATCCTTTGACGAAGTGTCTGAGACGTTTGTCGAATGTACATAGCAGACGGACACTTTCGGCACATGATAGCATAGATTATATTTCTGGATGCGCAGGAATATGTGTTCTTGATCTTATAACTCACTTGGTTAGGTCCAATAATGGTATCAGCAGAATGAATATGTGGACAAAGCTGGCAACGGGGTTTGTTGCAAGGGAAGGTACCAGGGTTGGTATTAGTGTGGTATGTCCTGTGGTGGTTGGTAAGAATCATCTTGAGGTTAGGTGGTTGTCTATAGGAGACTATGGGTCTGTCTCCCAGAGCCTCTTGGAGTTTGGTATCCTGTTCCAGTATAGGCTATAGTTTATTGATAATGTGTTGGACAGGTTTAAGTTGGGGGCTGTAGGTGATGATAAGTGGTGTTCTATTGTTGGTTTTCTTGGGTCTGTCTTGAAGTAGATGGTTTCTAGGTATTCGTCTGGCTCTTTCAATTTGCTTTTTTATTTCTCCGGGTGGGTAGTTGAGGTTTATAAATGCTTGGTAGAGATCCTGAAGTTTCTGGTCTCTGTCAGTGGGATTAGAGCAGATGCGGTTGTATCGAAGGGCTTGACTATAGATGATGGATCGTATGGTGTGTTCTGGATGGGAGCTGGAAGCGTGTAAGTAACTGTATGAGTCAGTGGGTTTTCTGTAGAGAGTGGTGTCTAATTTTCCATTGTTGATTTGTACCGTCGTGTCCAGGAAATGGATCTCTCGTGTAGAATGGTCCAGGCTGAGGTTGATGGTGGGGTGTAGGTTGTTGAAATCTCTGTGGAATGTCTCCAGTGTTTCTTGGCCAGTGACTATTTTCTTCCGCTATTTGATCTGAGGAAGTGGGTCTGGCCCACGAAAGCTCATCATCTAATAAACCATCTTGTTAGTCTTTAAAGTGCTACATAGTCCTGTATTTTGTTTCAGCTACACCAGACTAACACGGCTACATTTCTATCACTATTCTGCAGGTAGTTAGTACTTGTGAAAATCAGGCCAAAGTATATGCAGAAGGTACAGCACAATTTACTGTAGCCTAGGAGGCTGTCTGTAGAGAAAGATCAAGGAGCCGTGAAACTAGCAAGGGACATTGCACATATAGTGTGTTTGTTTCAATTTTCCCAACTTTAAAAAAAGTGTTTTTGTTTTGTCTTGGGTTTTCCTCAGACAGATGAAGTAATACATTTCATGCAAATTTGGCCACAGTCTGTTGTTCATTTCAGTGGCTTCAGCTGTGAAGTCTCTATTACTTCTCCAGTTTTGCCAAAAAGAATTGGTGTCACTTTGGTCAATTGGTCAAATTATGCCAATTTGATTACAATGAAAAAGTGTATATGGCTAGCTATTTATTAAGTAGCTGTGAAATAATTCAAAGCTCTTAGGCTATGTCTACATTGTGCTCTCTTGCGCAAGAACATATACAAATGAGGTGTGGCGATGAATATTGCTGTGCCTCATTTGCATACTTAATGAGCCACCATTTTTACGCAAGGGGCGTTTGCGGAAGAAGGAGCAGTCTACACTGCTCCTTGCACAAAAAACCCTCTTGCGCAAGAGCCATTCTGCCACTTATTTTCAGGCAGAATGGCTCCTGTGCAAGAGGGGGGTTCCCTTCTTGCACAAAAGCCCTTTGCACAAAGTGGCGGCTCATTAAGTACACAAATGAGGTGTGGCGATATGCAACACTGTGCCTCATTTGCATATGTTCTTGCGCAAGAGCGCCGCAATGTAGACGTAACCTTATGGTACAATGCTTTAGAAGAAAGTAAGAGGCAGATAACAGAAGCAAAATGCAGGACAATGTTCACTTTAAAGACTAACAAGATGGTTTATTAGATGATGAGCTTTCGTGGGCCAGACCCACTTCCTTGTTAGTCTTTAAAGTGCTACATTTTCCTGCATTTTGCTTCAGCTACCCCAGACTAACACGGCTACATTTCTATCACTAGGCAGATAACAGTAATTTTAAAGATTTTAGTCATTATTTTTAGCTGTCCATTCATATTGTAAGCAGGTAACAAACATATATACCTGAAACCTATTTATCTATTACTGGCATAATCTTCATTATTTTCAAGACTGTGATTTCTTTCTTAAATCTGATCCTTCCGGGTCTATTCCTCGAGAGAGAAATCCCATTGATATTGTGGCAGAAGTGGATCCTAATGCAGATTTCTCTAAAGGCACCTATGAGAGTTAGGCTCCCAGTTTCCTTGGGTGTGTTTGGAAAAAGCTCTATCTTAATGTTATAGATAGCATACGTTTTCAGTTGCTGGTAGGTAAAACCAGAGAAGCCTTTACATAAACCCCAGGGAGTGTTTTGATTTTTCTTCCTGTTGTAGTCTCTTTTTTCCTCAATATTTTTGTCTTCTATTCCCCTAAAACATTCTTATACAAAAGGCTAAACATTGATTAAAATTTGCAGGATGAAAAGATGGCACAGGCAGTGCTGGTACCACCGGGACGTGACAGCTTCTTTTACTTCACTAGAGAGTCTCTTGCAGCTATTGAACAACGTATTGCTGAAGAAAAGGCTAATCTTCTCAAAGAAGACCATAAAGATGATGATGTCAATGAAGAAAATGTCCCAAAGCCAAACAATGACTTGGAAGCAGGAAAGACACTTCCATTTATTTATGGCGACATACCTCCAGGAATGGTGTCTGAACCATTGGAGGACCTGGACCCATATTACATCAATAAAAAGGTAGCTATTTTTTAAGCCTATTTGAATGTCACCTCTGAATTTTAAAACTTTAGACTTTAAAACCTGTAACTTGGAAGTGGCCAGTTTTGCAGCCTCAATTAAGGTTATAAATTTCCCACGATGTTACATGCACGAATTGAGTATTGTGGCCACAGTCTGAATTTATTTGTAAAAGCTCCATTTTTGGTAGGATATACTGCTTTTTGGTGATGGTCATATATTCTTTGAGTGCTTGGCATCTGGAGTAGGGGATCTGTTCCTGTTTATTTCCTGGTTCCTGATGCTAGGATTCAGTGTTCCAGTTGCGGGGTATGGGCTGTACACTTAGTGTTGGGGTGTATGCTGCTTCTCAGGGCCTGGTGCTATATATTTTCCATTTGGATAGTTATATTTTGTTCAGGCTTTCGCTGGCTTAACTGGTTCATAGTAATTACCATGAAATTGACAGGCTGAACAAATAAAGTGTATTGTGTATGTAAAGAGACATGAACTTCAGAGGTATTAAGAACACTTATTAACTAACTGTTGTTTGTTCTACATAGAGAGTGAAAGTAAATAAGCGTTAGGGTCCCTCTGCCTCATTCCCTCATGAATTAATATAAAGGTATATGAAAGTGAATGGTTAATAACCTAATTGGTTTGGGATCAGTATAAAAGCCTGACACCAATGAAGAAATTTCCTTCTTTTCTACTAAGCCCTATTAAAATGTTTCGTATATACTCTGTTGTAAGTATGTAAAGACCAGCCAACATGACCTGTTACTAAATGTTGCTGTTGATCTTCAGTTTTATAAATACTTGTTTTACTAAATATTTAGCTAAATTTGAACTTGACAGGATCATGTTAAGGCTGCATAAATTTAAAAACAAACAAAACTGTTAAAGATTGAAAGCACCTTTATTTTTCTTTTCTGTGCCAGAGTTCCATAACTTAGGTCAGTGGTGGGCAACCTGCAGTCCACATGCAGCTTCCCAGGGTAATCTGATTGCAGGCCACAAGACATTTTGATGACATTGACCATCTGCAGGCAGCCATATGTGGCATCGGCCCTTGCAGCTTCCAGTGCCTAATGAGAGCTGTGAGCTGGGGTGGTGGGGGAGGATGTAGTCTATGGATTACTGATTCTAGAGACATTTTTCCTGCCAAACTTATTGTTGTTTCTATAGATATGTTGAATAATTTCAGTAAAAGAATTGTATCAGCTAGCTGCTATTTTCTTTACATAAAGGTATTTGAGGTTAAAATGGTGAAATAAGAGATTTAGTTGTACAGGCAGAGCTGAAAATACTTACACAAGTAAATATGAGTAAATTAACTGATCTTTGAATGTGTTTGCACGATCAGGCCTATGAAGAGGAAATGTGAAGATTTCTTTTAAACATACATTTCCAACTGGGAAATTGACTTTCCCATATTAAAAATAATACTAATAGATGAAAATTATGAAGGTGACTATGGAATCCATAGACTGATGATGAGATGGGCAGGTGAGGGGAGTTGATGCAGAAGATTATGAAACAAAGCTGAAATCAGTTTGAAAAAAAGAAAAAACCCCAAAAAACCAAGGTTGTGTTTGTGCACAAATGAACACAATAATAAAATGATGCATTAAATACTTAATCAGGAAGAAATGAATAGAATAAAGCATTATCCTGTGGAGGAGGAGGAAATTTATAATTTAGTAACAGGTTATAGCCAATAATTAGATCAATATACCATATGTAGGATGGAGTGTACAAGTAAGAAGATATAAACCACATAAAATAAATAAAGAAAAAGAATTACTTCCTCACAATTCAATACTGGAGTTTAATAATCTTATTGGATCAAAAGGGAAACATAAAGGATCAAAGGAAAAATATAATTCCAGTATTTAAGAAAATAACATGTCAGAAAAATCAGTTTTTCAATCTAGCTCTAGGGGAGCCAGTACACACGGGGAGCTGGCTTAAAAGACTGATCCCCGTGCATACTGGTGCTGCCTCTGATACAGAGGCAGCATGTGGGGAAGAGGGACTTGTGTATAATCAGGAACAAATTACATCCCTAATTCATGTAGAAATTGATGACTTGATGCTTGTTTGTGTATTTCCATTAAACCATGAAAAGTAAACGAGATGACTAACATGAATAACAGCAGCAGACTCAAATCTGTGTGTTTACAGCAATGCAGTATATCAGGCAACATAAACATAACAGTGAAAAGTGTTTAATTGAAAATGTTTAATTGAAAATGTTTATTCACAGTTTCTAAATGTATATTTTTCATTTTGTGTTCCAGACTTTTATAGTATTGAATAAAGGGAAGGCCATCTTCCGATTCAGTGCCACACCTGCCTTGTACATTTTATCTCCTTTCCATCCCCTTAGGAAAATGGCTATTAAAATTTTGGTTCATTCATATCCTTTTCATGTGGTTTGTTTAAATCTGGTTTATTTTTAATAATTAGTAATATGGGGTTGTTTTAAAATTTAGATAATGTTTCTCTTCTTAATTCCTCACCTCACAGCACATTAGTTAATCACATTGATTGAACCACTGAATAAATTCAGTGAAAGAGAGAGAAGCTGTATACTACTAAATTACAGAATTAGCATTTGTGGCTACTGCTTCAACATTTTGCTTATAGATTTAATTGATTGTTACTTTTAATGAAATTTCTTAATTTGTATTGTTAATGCCATTGGCCTCCCAGGTGGGCTTGAACCTGGGATCTTAGGAGATAAAGACATGAGCTAAAAGCCTGCTGATACTTAGCTAAGGTTGTGGAGCACACTTCATTCTTTCTAGAGGTCTCAGAGCCTCTGGATTACAGTACCAAATACTTATTAAATGTCCATATCATGGGAAATAGCTTGCATTTCATGTTAATATTTATCTTGAGAATAAATACCCTACCTAAGTTACTTTAATACTTGAATGTATTAACTCCTGGGTAAGGTTCTGTGGCCTGCAATGTACAGGAGGTCAGACTGGATGATCATAACAGGGATGTGAACGACTAGTCGACTGTCTGATAAGCAAATGCCTATTGGATAGTCTACACGCTTCCGCGTCTTGCTACCTCTATCAGAAAGAGGCAGTGCGGGGGAGGGGAGGGAGGTGCTTCAAAGTGGCAGCGTTGCATGGAGCCCAGAGCCGGACACTGTCCCCAGCTGGCCCAGGCTGCACGCGATGTTTCAAAGTGGCACTGCCACATGGAACATGAGGATCAGCTGGGGACGGTGAGTCACCAGCTGACCCTGGGCTCCATGTGGCACTGCTGCTTTGAAATGCTGCAGGGAACACTGGGCCAACAGGGGGCTGCTTGAGTCCTCCGCTGGCTCCGTGCTCCCTGCAGCACTTTTGCCTTTGAAGTGTATCAAGAACCCTGACTCTTTGATTAGCCAATTAATCTAAATTTAACATCCCTAGACTGTAATGGTCCCTTCTGGCCTTAAAGTCTGTGTGATATAGTTTCTTGTATTTAACTTGTCACCCCATGATCCTTGACTAAATTTTACATTATTTAGCATACTTATTATGTGCACTATTCTGACAAATTGTGTATTTATGACATTGAGTAACCCTCCAGATTGGGCAAAGATTGTTGAGTAAGTAAAAATGATATTATAAGGTACATATTTGCTTCACAGAGATGTTGAGAATTAATGTTTACATAGTGCTTTGAAAATTTAACATGAGGTATTGATAGATGAATCTTTATTCTATTTTATTATATGTCCTGTAATGTCATACAGTTAGAT
Source organism: Pelodiscus sinensis (assembly GCF_052426305.1). NCBI lineage: Eukaryota > Metazoa > Chordata > Testudines > Trionychidae > Pelodiscus > Pelodiscus sinensis. The sequence continues at coordinate 39,495,166 of NC_143058.1, read as the reverse complement.
TTATGCTAACTAAGTACAGACAGATATAGATGAAAATAGCAACATAAAAAATAATGTAAATTTTCTTTACGATTTCTAAAATATTTTCTATAATATGTTTAATCATAGACAGTATATGTTTGTATAGAGAGTATAAATATTTTATCTTCACTTGTCTCAGATAACCTGCATAACTTCTCACTTGAGGTTTTGTCATAGGCACCAATTCTTGTTGAGAAAACTGGCTCTCCTACAAGTTTATATACAGTATATAGATAGATGTAACTTTTAGAGAGAATTTTTGTCCTTCTGCATTGTGTGAACAAATTTTGTGGCTGGGGCTGTCTTTGCAATCCATCCATGCTCTTCGTTGTTTGGCTGCGGAGGTCACTGAAGAGTAATATAATTGTCCCAACTCATTAGGTGCTGACTGTGCTGCCTCTATATTGTTTCAAGTCCATGACAACTCTTACAGTGCAGATGTAGGAGTGTAGTCAGGGTGTTTCCTGGCCAATTATTAAATAACCGTAAAAAGAGTTGTATCTCATAGACAGAGTGATGCATGCAGACTTGTACTGCAGGTGCCCAGCATATAACTTTTCTTTAGATAAACAGATTTTCTGTACACTGACCATTTTTGGGCTCTAAATTAACTTTAAAAAAAATTAAATGCAAGAGTCAAAAAGTGATGTCAGTTAGAATGTACTGGAATCTTGTAGTGAAGGTTTTATGACTGTCTGTTAAACTTGATCCAGTAGCACCAAAGGCAGTGCATTAAAAAATAATATTTTTGCATGACTCTCCTGGTGATTACATGGTCACATTATTGATTGATAATACTAGGGCCGTTAACTCTTGCTTAAATGTTTTTTCTCAGGTACACTTTTACTGGAATTTATACATTTGAATCCCTTATAAAAATTCTTGCAAGAGGATTCTGTATAGATGGTTTTACTTTTCTCCGGGACCCCTGGAACTGGCTTGATTTTATTGTTATTATATTTGCGTAAGTAAAGTAACAATTTTAAAAAATTGTGACTGTGGAATGTCAGTTAGCTTTTTTTAAATATGTTTTTGTTGTATTTAAAATAACCAAATCTTTTTACAATTTTTATACACCTATATAATGGACAGCAGAAATGGAAGTCATCTTTCTATCTGCACTGCACAATATAGCCAACCTAGTTTACATTAATTAAGCTTTCAAAAATAAAATCAGTGTTGTCCATTTCATTTGAAATTCATGTTTAACTGATAGTCACTGACAAGAGCTTATTAATGTAAGACAAACTCAGTGAAAGGAGAATATATGAATGTAATTCATTGGTTTTAAGATCACCAAAAAGGTCTAGATGAAAGTCCCAGGTAAGTAGCATAAGTACTGTCTAAATTCTGAATAAGACTGATGGAATCTTACATGCATATCACAGAATTAGTTAACCTGTTTCAGCTATTTGGACTTTCAAAATATTGGGAGTTTTGAAAACTATTTCTGTAGTTCCTAAGAAGTTTGTGGAATCTCTAGTAATTTTTAAGAGTAGGTTATATAAAAATGTATTAGGGATGGTCTGGATAATATTTAGTCCTGCCATGAGTATAAGGGACTGGACTAAATGACCTCTCAAGGCCACTTTCAGTCCTACGATTTTATGATTCTAAGTATATGTATTAGGTGTCAGGTACCAGGTATCTCCAACTGTTTAATTTTGTGTCTGCTGTCATTGTGTTTGTGTGCGAACTCTCCTATTACAGATATCTGACAGAGTTTGTGGACCTGGGTAATGTCTCAGCATTGAGAACATTTAGAGTTCTCCGAGCATTGAAAACAATATCAGTCATTCCAGGTGAGAGCTAGGTCAAACACTGAAGCTGACTTGAAGGCTTTTCTATTACACTTGCTCTTCTAGCAGTAAAGACAGTCCTTTTAAAATTATTGTTATTGAGTGACTGTCCTTATTAATTCTCATGTTTTTAACTTATGTATTCTTGCTTCTTGGCCTTTATACTTTTTGTACGTACAAAAAAGAGGAATCTAGATTTTAATTTTGGCTTAAATATTCCATGCCTTTCTAATATTTTTTGAACAATCAGCCTTTATATTTAACAAATTCTTCTATGAGAAAAGTGCAATAGGGAGCCTGTTTAATTTGCATCTTATGATGTTAAATTTTCTCTCCTGCATTAGAATCCAAATTAATTATTTTTATTCATTCTTACTATGAATTTTACCATTTATTGCAGATACTCAGGATTGAAAATTTCAATCAGTTTTTAAAAAAGTTGAATCACTAATAAAGACAAAGGAATAAGTTAATAAAGACTAGCATAGTCATTGCATGAGATATTTATTACCTTAAGATGACTTTCTTTAACTAACCATTTCCAGTTTGATTATACATGAGCTAAAATTTGCAGTATAACAAGATCTTTACGTTTGCTATGCCAATGTATTGTGTCATCAAAAATTTAGCAAAGGTTTGGAGCGAGATGCATCAGCAAAAAATTGAAAATCAGAAAGATTTTTCGTTACATGGAATTAATGTTAAGCACAAATAAGTCTCTTGTTTTTATGTGTAAACAAGTGCTTTGGAATATATATTACTAATTTCCATTCATACTTTCAAATTAACCAACATTCTGCTAATCATTTTTACTGATTGGGAGACTCATTGCACAATATTTTAATTTAAAAAACCATTGCAACCATATATGTAGGGTTGATAGGGGTGAGGGTGGCAAAGGAGGTAGTTTCCCCAGGGCTTGACAATTTAAAAGGGCCCGGGGCTTCGGTTCACCACTGCTACTACCGTGGCAGTGGATGCAGCTAGATTTTTGGACCCTTTACATCACTGCCAGACCCCTGTGCAGTCTGGTCCAGGTGGTGCTGAAGGCTGAGCCAGGAGCCTCCCACCTCCATTGTTCAGGGCCCAGCGAAGTCTGTTGCCAGCTCTGATGTAAAATGATGCATGAAATCTTTAATAATGTTAGAAGAACTCATATTAACTGATGTCTAAAATAAAAGTTCTCTGTCACAGTAAAAATCCCTTTCCCTTTGCAGGCTTGAAGACTATTGTGGGAGCCCTTATTCAGTCTGTGAAGAAGCTCTCAGATGTCATGATCCTGACTGTGTTTTGTTTGAGTGTATTTGCGTTAATAGGGCTGCAATTGTTCATGGGCAACTTGAGGAATAAATGTTTGTTGTGGCCCTTAAATATATCTTCCTCTGAAAATAGATTTGTTTCATTCTTCATTAATGACACTGTGTTTGACTGGAAAGCATATACTGAGAATAACAGTAAGAATTTTATTTTCAGTGCTATCATTTATTAAAATGTTTATGATTGAAGAATACTTTTTAATAGTAAATATTGTCCATTTATCCTGAAAGGGCAGGAAATGCTTAATACGGTTTAAATCAAGTCATAACTTTATTATTGACTACCCACCAGATAAAAGTGTACCGTGCAGATAACTTCACAGTTATTTCAATATCTGCCCAGGTGTTTCTGCCAGCTTCCCTTGTTTTCTATCCAAGTCCCTCAGCCCACACATTGTTTAAGGCCTTCCATCCTCCCTTTCCCATGAAAAAGGTTAAGGTGGGCTAAAAGGAAAGATTGAATTCAGTCTTTTATATATTTGTGGTCAGTCCCAAATCTTTCTAAAACCTGCCTTTGTGTACTTTGCATTGCTATAATCTTATGGCATCCGTGTATCACAATAACCTCTAGTGTCTGACCCAAGCAACTACTCAGCATCTTTTTTAGTGGAAAGAATAACCAGCTCATTTGCTGCCGTTAAAGATGGACCTAAACTAATTCCCTGGATTCACATGCCTCCAAATTTTGGGAAAGTTGGTATATGAAATTTTGTGGTTAGGCTGTCAGAGATAAATTATACCTCTTAAGATAAATATTACGAAAGTAATGTGCTAACATTTTTCTGTAAATTGATGGAGAGTAGTTCATCAACTGTGATAGGATTTGGGCATCCATAAGATAGAATTTAAACCATTTAATATTACAGATTTTTAGAGATCCAAGAGCACTTAAAAAGAGGAAGTATCACTGTTCATTTTTTAACATTTTAAGTACCAGGAAATATCATTTGAAAACAAAGCTTTTAAACTAGATGAAATATCAGCTGTAGAGACTTATTTCTTTTTGTAATCTAAGATTACCATAAAAGTGAGCACGGCAAGATTTGGAGATTTCCAGCCTCTCTCTCTCTCTCTCTCTCTCTCTGTCTCTGTCTCTGTCTCTGTCTCTGTGTCTGTCTGTCTGTCTCTCTCTGTCTCTCTCTTTTTTTTTTTTTTTAAGGCTAGCAGTAATAATAATGATTAGAAACAAAAACACTCCAACAACAAAAACCCCTTACTTATATTTGTCAGAAACCCCATACTGCCTCATAGTAAATGTTTTGGGTTTTGAAAAATTCTGTACAGAGAATTCTGCTTACTGTTCAGTGGTCATCATAAGAAATCTTTACAGTTGCTATTTGCTGGTATTTAACACTGCAAATTGAACATACATTGCTCTATATGGGGAATAGTGCAGTACAGTGTCAGTGTTAATTAAGCAAAGGCAAAATAATAAAGATTTTAATAATGTTAATGTGTTTTATCTTAGGGAATTTTAATATGAAAATAGATTATTTTTAGAGTTAATCTGTTATCCTACTGTTCATCCTTAAAAGAAGCTATAATTGTGGCATCATAACCCTTTTAAGGACAGTGAATTCTAATGTTACAGAGGATTGTGATTTAAAGTATGTTTTAGCAGAAAGAACAGAAGTACCAGTATTCCTAGACATAAAGATCAGATTCCCTGAAAATCTATCATCGAACTTGGAATTCTTTCTCAATAAAACTTTTATAATTGTCATAAAGTGTGGTAACCTGAATTATAACTGTGCTATCTTGTTTGTTATGAGCCCCTTTTGAACTTGTCTACCCAATAGTCCCATTAAAGTAACTCTTTTGAATGCTAGTGAATATAGTATTCAGTTTCAGAGTCCTTTCCTTTAAGGAAAAGGCCTTTGTGGCTCACTATATATGTTGTATAAAGAGTTTATGAAACATAATGTACTAGAATTAGTCAACACAAAAGTATGTTTTATATATGAGTATATTTGTGTTCCTCTCTACCATGCATGCCTTTTGGTAGATCAGAATGAAATGAGAAATTAATATTATAGACTATTAACAAGCTAGATTTACAGTTGTAGAAACATTTATCTTATTTTCTTGTTGATTAAAGTGTACTAGTTTAAAATCTTATCTTGAAAGTAAGCCTATTCTCTTATGTGTAAATAGCTAGATTTAATGTCAATTTTTTTTATTAGCAAATAGTTTTTCAGCTACTGATGTTTATCATAGCTGCACTTAGCAATGTAACTAGATGCAACATTCCTTTAGTTAAATATTATAACATTTTAAAATTCTTTGTTTCTTGATAGGCCATTTTTATACTATAACAGGAAAAAAGGATGCCCTGCTTTGTGGTAATAGCTCCGACGCAGGGTAAGAAATGTTGTAAGTTATACTGTGGTTCTGTATAAAAAAGATGTAACATTTTGATAGCACAATCTAAATACAGTAATACATTTAGCTAGTTAGTACCATGGTCAATCAACCTATTTTATTTCTCATTACAAAACATCTGAACTAAATAGGTAAAAAAATTAAGAATAAAAATATTGGACTCAAAATAGTGGACTGTATTGGACTCAAAACATCAATTTCAGCTGACACCAGTTGTATTATGAATGACTTAAAATATTTGTCTTCATTTCTTCCTTGTTAGACAGTCTTCATAGTGGGCATTCCCCATCTCCACAGCAGCTAATGGGAGTTCAGATTATTATTATGAGCCGTGGCTTAGAAAGAGCTTTGCAGAAATCCCAGCCTCAAATCTGTACACGTCAGGCTCTGAGCCTCCTTCTATAGCAGAGTTTTCACAGGTTTTCTTAGAGTATGTCTACACTAGCTCGTTAATTCGAGCCAGGTAAGCAAATGAGGCAACTGGAGTTGCAAATGAAGCCCAGGATTTAAATATCCTGGGCTTTATAGGCATGTTCCCGTCCAGTCGCCATTTCGAAATTTCACTAGCCCAAACTCACTGCCGCATGACTACATGCGGCAGTGAAACGTTAATTCGAACTAAGTCCTTAGTTTGAATTAACTGTTACTCCTCATTCCACGTGAGTAACAGTTAATTCGAACTAATTTCACTGCTGTGCTAGTGAAATTTCAAAATGCTGACCGGACGGGAACATGCAAATAAAGCCCAGGATATTTAAGTCCCGGGCTTCATTTGCAACTCCAGTCACCTCATTTGCCTTCCTAGCTCGAATTAACAAGCTAGCGTAGACATACCCTTAAAGATTTATAACTAACTATTTACTGCCTTCAAGGTTTTTCTCCTCCAAACTGTTAAAACAAAAATATATTTACCTTTGGCATCCCAAGAAGGGTTTGAAGGACAGTACCTCTGCTCCCCCTCAGAAATGGCAGACAGACATCACAAGAAAACAAATCCTCACATATACCAGGCAACTGCTTAAACAGAGATGAAGATCTCTTCTGGCACTGCCTATACTGAGGCATTTGAGCAGTCTCAGTTATCAGAGGAGGATACTCTATAGAGTCACTGTCCCAGGGACAAATTTATCCTTTATCCTCTGTTTACACATTCATCGTTACTAGTGAGTAGAAGCTATCTGATACTATGTTCAGAGAAACTAGTTGTGGGCAAGGATTCTAGAGTCCATTTAAGGGAGATACTTCAGGGCTCCTATATTACTTAAAGGCTGTGATCCAAGAAAGAGGCATGAGTTGAAATCCTGGCTTTGTTGAAGTCAGTGGCAAAGCTCCATATTGACTTGAGAAAAAGCCAGGATTTCCCCATGGAGTATAATTTGTCTAGTGCTGTGATCCATCATTGCCACTCTTCCTATTCTAATGAATGATTCTTTATTAAAAAAAAAAGGGTGTGTATGAACTGCTAAGAAGGCAGAAAAACTCAGGAAAGGTACGTCTGCTTATGGTCTGAACAGAAGCTCTTATTCTGTTCCTCATGCTTCTGCATGTTAAAGGAAAAGGATCTACTGGTTCAGGACAATGCATTAGGTTCCAGGGAATGTCATCTGGATCAGCCTTCCCATTTTCATCGAGATTCAGTTGGAACATGAAAAAGGAAAGAGTTAATGTTGAGAAGGAAAGGTCATCATTGAGCTTTACAGCTGATGCTCTAATTCAGTCAATAGGGGAACATCGAGATAACCCCCTTGGTCTCATTGTTTCTGACTCTTGCAGATTCCAACTTATTTCATTGTCAGCTTATGTTCTGTTTCTGTTCAAAGGCTATTTCTGTGGTAGTGATGAGTAGAAACATATTTATAGTTTAAATTATCTCTGATTTTTTGATTGTCATGCTGGGTTTGGACCACAGCCCATATGTTTAGTACTCTTATACTGTAGTTTCTTATACTGTAGAGTCTATATCCTCTTCTCTGCAGATGCAGTGTTTGGTAGAAAGATGTTGAGAAAGATGGTACCCAGTAATCTTAAATTAGTTTTCAATTTTCTATATGGTTAAATTAAATTATATCCCCTCTTTATGGATAATCTACTGATGTCCATATTCCAGTAGGAAGACTGATATGGAAGGGACAGAAAAATAAAAATTCTGTTGTTTATTGATTTTCTTTCTAGGAACCTCCATGTCTTCCAGTCTGACCCTTTCTTCTTGAGATTTTTTTCTAGTTATTGCTGCCTGGTTAAACAATTTGAAAGCTCTAGGAAAATCTTTAAATTTTGTGCCAAGCCTCTGCAGCAAAAGATTTGAATTGAATGGCACATTTAAAATTTTACATAGGATCTTTCAGGTTTTGAAGCCAACAATCTAGAAAGTTTCCCCTACAAGCTAATAGCAAACAGTTGGACTGCCTCAAGTGGCTATTATCTGAGGAACCACCCTCTAGGAAGACAGGTAGGGTTCTAGAGAGAGAATTCAGAGGTGGGACAGATTGTTCCCCAGTTCTGAAATACAAGAACTTCACCAATTCCAGTTTGACTGATCAACAAATTGCAAATAAATTTAATTGTCGATCTCCCCTTCCAGTCAAAATTCAGCATTAAATATTTATAATATGATCTAATAGAACTGTGATTTCATTACATTTACAAAACATACTCTCCTCCACTGAGTCCCTTGTAGTCCTCTTTAGAGAAGCAGTAGCATCTTTTACTTAATTCCTGGGTAAAGGCATAAAGTTGTATTTTTAGTGTCCTTGTAGAGATCATGGAGTTTTTGGGAGAAGTGTGCAGTAGCTGGGTGAAGCTTCTGTGATTGCAGATAGAGGCAGGTGACTTTTATCATTGCTGCAGAGGAAAAGTTTGTTTGTGTGGAGCAGTACATAGTACAATTTATGATGCAATGTCTTTAATCTCTTTCCCATTTAGTTCTTTGTTAACTTGTAAAATTTAGTAATCCATAATGAGTCTCCTATTCATTACAGTTATTCAGTTGAAAGATAATTTTTACTCTTTATGATTGTTTAAAAAATAAACTAATTTAAATTAATTATTTTTTAAGTCAATGTCCCGAAGGATATACATGTATAAAAGCGGGTAGAAACCCCGACTATGGCTACACGAGCTTTGACACGTTCAGCTGGGCATTCTTGTCACTGTTTCGACTGATGACTCAAGATTACTGGGAAAACCTTTATCAACTGGTGAGAATGTAGTGAAAACTATGCTTTGATATGTTAATTATCTGAAATCAATTATGACAGACGGAAAGGTTTTTACATTTCTTATCACATAATGGTGTATTAAAATTAAGAAGCCCAATCATAAAATGTTCTTAGGGAACATTGTAGACCAATAGAATTTTCAAAAGGGGAGACACAACTAAAAGTTACACACACACAGATGTATTTTTAATTATTTACTCTGTACTCCTCTTTGAGATGATTATTGAAATTTCATATCCATCCCATAAGTAAAACATGATTCCTAAAATATAACCACCTTTCTCTCTTTCTGTCATACATATGCACACATTTTGCATTTATTTTAATTTTGGATTATAAAGTAAATATCGTCATATTCAATATGAATAACAGACTTTAACATAAATACATAATCACTTTCCTAATCCTCAAAATCTGTATAATTCTCAAATTAATCAGTGGTATCATTTCCTCCCCAGACACTACGTGCTGCTGGAAAAACATACATGATATTTTTTGTTCTGGTGATTTTCCTTGGCTCTTTCTATCTGATTAATTTGATCCTAGCTGTTGTTGCTATGGCCTATGATGAACAGAATCAAGCAACCCTAGAAGAGGCAGAGCAGAAAGAGGCAGAATTTCAGCAGATGCTTGAACAGCTGAAAAAACAACAAGAAGAAGCTCAGGTATCTGTATTCACACATTATTGTTCTTTTACCAAAAAAAATGACTTTGTACATATAAATTAGTAAAACATAGTATATAATGTAATGGAAGCTAGGAAAACAACAAAGCTTCTGTTTTCTTTTTAGCCTGTATCAGATGCATTGTGATAGTACTTGAGATACACCTAGAAATGGGTCTTGTTATTCAAGTAATTTCTAACATTTAAGTTTTAATGGAGATTAAAAATGAGCAAAAATAAGTGGTGTTCCTTAACAGTACGTTCACTATCTTACTGTTTTTAGATTTCTTTGTATGGTAACCTTAGTTTTGATTTTTTTGAATTTATGATGCTTCATTTTGGAATAATTAAAACTTCACTATAATATTTTTCACTTTAAATTGCCATAAATGAGCACACTAAGAAAGAAACTTAAAAAGTTATTATACCATTCTATGAGTTCATTAATTTCAAACTCTCTGTATTAGTATATTATAAAAAGCTTTTCCTGCAGAATGACAGAGTGATGTTATCACATCGCTCTGTGTCCCTCCTGCTTCCTCCCTCTCCCTTCTCCCCCCTCCTCCCAGCTCAAGCCAGACCTCTCCGCTTCCCCATACGACTGGAATTACTATTTTAAACCAAATCCCTGCTCCTCTTCCTCCACCCCCTTTCAACGGCAAGAAACATGGCACAGTCACTGGAGCATCGCACATTGCAGCTGTTGTCGCCCGGGGGGGAAAGGGTGTGTGCATTGCCTGGGACAGCAGACCAGAGACAGGCGCTAGGAGCAGGGCTCCCAGCTGGGTTTGTGCCAGCAGCGGGTTCTTGGGGGGCCTGACTGCCTGGAATCCAGCTGCCCCTGCAGATACTCCCGGGGGAGCTTCCCCGGGGAGCTGCCACACCAACCTGTCTGCTCCTTCCCTTCCACTCCCTGCAGACGGATGGATGGCCCTGGGCTCTGTGGGCAGGGCTGGGGCAGTGAGCAGTGCAGACGGGACCACATGGGGAAGAGGCCGGGACAGCACCCCCTACCCTCCCAGGCTGCTGCTTTCCCTACCTCAGCAGGCTGCAGTGCCCTGGAGTGCCATGTGCACATGGCACTACCCGAGCCTCACAGAGCCCCATGCGGAGTGGGCAGGCTCCCCTGCACTTCCCCAGCCACCGGGGTTAGGACTGGGTTTGGGAGAGAGCGAAAGGGACCCTAGCTCGCAGGGGGAGGAGGGAGAAGGGGCCAGGCTGGTGCAGGTTTAGTAGGCTACGTTTAGTTTAGTTTAGTGAAAGCAGTGTGAAAAGAGAGGAAGGACAAGGTGAACCCATTCCCTGTGTCCAAAGGTCTCTGCTTTAAGAGTTCTTTAGATGAACCTGCATCAATTCCTCCAGCAGTACTGTCTGAATGGACAGTGGAGCTAAGAAAGCAATGACTTGGCACTTAAGATAGTATGCAGCTACAGAAATGTTAGAGAATGGTGACAATGGGGCTATTTAATCAACCAGTGAGAATTCCTGGCATATATGTTGTCTTTCACTTCTTGACTCTTTGTAACAGATAGAATTGATTAATCAAAATTAGCTGTAGAGGAATGATGGTGATAGGTAGAGTTTCCTCTGATATCACAAAGTGGGCTCTTAAAAATTACCAGAGTGTTATTTATAATAATAAAAATCACATACAATGGTAGATAAAATTAGATAGAGCTGCATATGTAGCTGAATTATTCTCTTTGCTCTGTATGATAAATACAACATCTCCTCCCTCAAATCAAGACTTGCATACTTGATTTAAAGAGTATTTTCTGGGAATTGATTAATATTAATTCAAACTTAGATGTCCTTTAAGAAATTTAGTATCTGTGTTGGTATTTTCTTTATTCTGATGAAGTTAACAATGAAAAAAATGCAGAAATTCAAGCTCTCATAGTTAAAATTAATTGAAACCTTATGCATAGACTATTCTTGAAGAAATCAGCTTATAAATAAATTACATTTGCAGCTTTGTATCTAATTGTACAATATTAATCAATTCTCAGAAAATACTCTTTAAATCAAGTATGCAAGTCTTGAGGTGAGAGAGGAGATGTTGTATTTTTCATACAGAGCAAAGAGAATAAGTCCTTGCTTTAAGTGAAAAATGGAACTCAACCTTAGCTATAGAGTTGTGACCAGCACTATCATAATATATTATGGTTTTATCCTGTTTTCCTCACTTAGCATGATTTCAAGTGACATTTTTTGCAGAAATTAGTAGGATTTGGCCATATAAATAAAAGCCACTTGGAATACATTGGTGGAAACAAGGTTGGACTGTTTTAAAACAATAGTGCTTTTTTATAGTAAGTAGTAAAGGAGTTTGTAGTTAATTACGTATTTGATATTTTAGTGTTTTAATAAGTAGTTATCCTTTTGCTATATCAGGCAATAGCAGAAGCAGCAGCTGAGTTAGGAGATTTTGGTGCTGAAGATAGGATTTGTAGGCTCTCAGAGAGTTCCTCAGAAGCATCGAAGTTGAGCTCAAAGAGTGCTAAAGAAAGGAGAAACAGAAGGAAGAAAAGGAGACAGAGAGAGCTTTCTGGAGGAGAGGACAAGTTGGATGATGAAAAGCTTCCCAAATCTGATTCAGAAGGCAGTATCCGAAAGAAAGGTTTCCGTTTCTCTTCATATGAAAAGCGTTTCACTTCTCCTGACCAGGTACTGTTATAACTAATGCAATTATAATTTTTTAGTACAGTGATCGGTTCGGCATGAAAATTGTAATAATATCTAAGGTGCAACATTGTGACTTCACTGCATGATTGCAAAAGGGAGGGATAATTAAGGGAGAGAGTTTTTGTTTTACTTTAAGAAATCCTGCAAACATTCCCCAAAATAAATATTTAAAAAATAGCTGTTCAGTATCTTGATGCGATGATAACAGAAATATGGGCCACTGAAACCTATGTTTCCCCACATCTAGAACTTTCTAACCTGTGCTTTTGTGTGCTTTAAAAGGTAGTCCAGGAATTGTTCATTCTTGGCATTCTAGAGTCCTTCTAGTCTAGGATAATGTAGTAGTATCTAATGCTAGTTGTTGATAACCATTGTCAATCCTTTTCTTGTTTTTATTTTAATGGGGCCTTATTCCATATACACAAAGTTAATGGAATGATGGAAATGTATTCATTTTTTATATTGAGGTAATTCACCTCAGAATACCTAGGAAGGTTATTTGTTTTCTCTTTTGTTCAACTTTTAGTTACCACTTTAACATAGGTAGGATTTTATGCATAATTTCACTTTCACAGAATGAACAGCTGTTTCAGGTAATAACCTGTTATGTACTTTAAAACAATTATTATGTCCCACACTTGGTTTTCATTTCTCCAGACTAAACAAATCTAATTGGTCATGTTTTCCTCGTAAGTCATGTTTTCTAGATCTCTTATCATGTCGGTTGCTATTCTCTGGACTTCCTTCAATTTATCCACATTTTTCATTAAATGTGATACTCAGAACTGGCACAATACTCTATCCTTATCACCATGGAATAAAGTGGAAAAATTACTTCACTTGTCTTACTTACAACTCTTCTGATAATATATTTCAGATGTTCAGGTTTCTGAGAACAGTGTCATTCTGTTGACTAATATTTATCTTGTGATCCTTTATGACCCTCTGATTTCTTTTCACAGTAGACCTTCTAAGCAGTCCTTTCCCATTTGATATGTATGCAATTGATCCTTCCTAACTAGATTACTTTGCATTTGTCCTTTTTTGAATTTCATCCTATTTACTTCAGACCATTTCTCCAGTTTGTCCAGATCATGATGAACTGTAATCCTGTTCTTTTGTACCTGCAACTCCTCCAGCTTGATATCACCCACAAACTTTAAAAGTGTACTCTCTATGCCATTATCTAAATCATTCATGAAGATACGAATGATTATTGAACAGAGTCAGGGCCAATCACTGTGAGACTACTGTCTGGAAATGGATTTTTCAAGCAGTTATGCATCCACCTTAGAGTAGCTCCATTTAGCCTGTATTTCCCTAGTTTGTTTATGAGAAGGTATTGCAAGACAGTATCAAAAACCTTTACTACAAGATACATTTACTTACCAATCGCCTGAGTTTACTAAAGTCTGCCTTCTTGAAATACATCATCTTTATTATACTGTTTTTCTTCCTACCATGTCTTAGAATTATGAGCTCTGACATTTCATGATTCCTTTTACTTTCAAATTCTCAACTAGTTCTTCTCTGTGTGTCAAAAATCAAATTTAGAACAGCCTCTTCCCTAGTTGTTTTCTCCAACTTATGGATAATCTGTGCCCTGATGAATTATTTCCTAACAGATATCTAAAAGGTTAAAGTTCCCTATCACCAAGTCCTGTGCTTTGGATGATTTTGTCAGTTGTTATAAAAAACATAATTAACTTCTTCTTTCTGGTTAGGTTGTCTATATTAGATCCCTACCATGACATCTGTCTCCTATTTCTTTCTCAACCTCAGTCTAAGTGTATACACCTTTGACAAAGCAATACCTTTTCTCTTTTTTTCCCTTACCTGCCCTTCCTGAGCAACCTTTCAGTACCTTTAACCCAGTCATGTATACTATCCCACGAAGTCTTTGGGACACCAGCTATGTCATAGTTGTGTTTATTCATTTGTATTTCTAGTTCTTCCTGTTTGTTCCCCATACTGCTTGCATTAGTATAAAGACAGTCTCTCTTTTTTTTTTCTTTTTTTTCCTCCTTCCCTCCTCTCCCATTCCCTTATTTATTCTTGGATCTGGACTTCTAATACTTCTGTCACCTGAAGAAGTGTGTAGTGCCCACAAAAGCTCATGATACCATCTACATGTTTTGTTAGTCTTTAAGGTGCTACTAGACTATTTGATGTTTTTTAAGTTTTTCATTTTACAGACTAACTCGACTAGCCCTCTGAAGCTTAAGATACTGATGTAATTTTCCCACTATGTTCTCTCTCACATGTCCCTGCTATAATGATCCATGCTCTCCCACCCACCAGATTCTAACCCTTTCAGGTCTCCATGTCTTGAATTTGCCTGTGGGCTTTTGTATCCATCCCCTGATAAACATAGTTTAAATCCCTCTTTACTAGGTTAACCAGTTTGCATCCAGAGATACTATTCTTCCCCTTCCTCAATAGGTGAACCCCATCTCCACACAGGGGCCCATACAGCCAAGGTCCTGTCCTCCTGCAGCCCAGCCCTTTATGGGCAGGGCTGCTCCAACCCAGCCAGGCACCACACCCTGCTGTAGGTAGAGAGATGCTCTGGCCAGGTCCTCCGGGCCATGGGTGGGGAGCTGTCCTGGCTGTGCCTAGCTTCTAGCTAACCAGTTACTGGGTAAGTATGCTGGTAAGGCTAATGCTTACTGGATAACCAGTTAACCTTTTACATCCCTGGTTTGCACTCTTTCTCTGTTTTATTTCAAACTCCCATTAAATGTTGGGCTTTTTTTTAAAAAAAAAAACTTGTCTGAGAAGACTTTTGAGGTCATATTAACTGGTTTTATCTTAACATGTGTTTTTATATATTTAAAGTTTTGAAATAATATGTTTAATTTTGTTTTCCTACAGTCTTTGTTGAGCATTCGTGATGCCCTGTTTTCCCCAAGGCGCAACAGTAGAACGAGTCTTTTCAGCTTCAGGGGTCGTATAAAGGATGTAGGATCAGAAAATGACTTTGCTGATGACGAACATAGCACTTTAGAAGATAATGATAGCAGAAGGGGTTCTCTTTTTGTGCCACGCAGACATGAACGGCACAATAGTAACATTAGTCAGGGCAGCAGGTCATCTAGGAGACTTCCAATGAATGGGAAGATGCACAGTACTGTGGATTGCAATGGAGTGGTTTCCTTGGTTGGTGGACATACATCACTCTTGTCGCCTACTGGACAGCTTCTGCCAGAGGTGATCATAGATAAAGCAACTACCGATGACAATGTAAGGAAGTTTTAAACAGTTCAGGCATGATGGTGTTTTGCTATTGCACCAGCCTGTGTTTCTACAGAATGGAATCCTTTGGGAATGATCCCTGGCTGCCAAACTGTGAACGTTCATGCATCTTGAAATAACTTTCATTATAATAAAATAGGCCTAAAATTATTTTATTTATTCATCTGGAACTTACTATATGTACTTGCAAACACACTTTGAACCAATAGGCTGAAATAACAAATGTACTAAAAGTGCAAAATGTGAACATTTAGTGTTTATGTATGCAGTAACGATGTACGCAGAATTGAATACAAAGTAGCATGAAGAATGTGCTATTTTTAGTTCTGTTTCAGGACCCAAAATTTAGACATATAACTTCCTGGACATTTAGTGTGTCCCTTGCTTCCCTTCTTCCTATTCTGTCCAGTTATTTTCTTCACTCTTAAACTCCATCTGCCTCTGTTTCCTGACGAACATCTTGCAAGCCTCTGACTTACCTTTTCTTTACCATGTCTGTGGGCTAAGACACATAGGCTATGTCTACACAGCACTGACATTATTCTGAAATAACATAGTGTGCGTCTACAGGCAGTCCCCGGGTTACATGGATCCGACTTACATTGGATCCCTACTTACAAACGGGGTGAGGCAACCCCGCACTAGCGGCTTCCCCCCAGCAGACCAGGGAGACGCAAAGCTAACGCCCCCCGCCCTCCAGCAGACCAGGGAAACGCGGAGCAGCTTTTCTCAGCAGACACCTCAGCTTGAGAATAAAGAACTGAGGGAAGTGAGGTGTGGGAGAATACAACTGAGCTCTGGAGAAATGTTTGGCTAGAGTTTCCCCTACAATATGTACCAGTTCCGACTTACATACAAATTCAACTTAAGACCAAGCCTACAGTCCCTATCTTGTACGTAACCCGGGGACTGCCTGTACTCTGCCAGCCTTTATTTACTGAAGAAAATTGTAAACATATTGCACACACACACACACATACACACACACACAGAATATCTCATTATATGTATAGTTAAGGTGTGACTGCAAGTACAGCTACACCTTCAGTCTGTTAATGTCAATATTTGTCCTCTGTACCCTTCCTTACTTAAAAAATAAATTGGAATGCCTGGGCTCAGTTAAGTCAGACTTTTATTGGTAATTGAATCTGAGCTAATAAAAAGTAGATAGATATCCTTCACCATGAGTATCTCATAAGAAGAATCAGTCACGAGTAAGACTACTGTTTAGTTATGTGTTTTTAGGAAAAGTCATGGACAGGTCACAGGCAATAAATAAAAATTCACAGGCCCCATGACCTGTCCATGACTTGTACTATACAGTTTACCCCTGATAAAATCTTAGCTGCAGGGGGGAGGGTCAGTGCTTGGTGGGTGCTGCTCTGAGGGAGTCCAAAGCCCAATGGCACCAGCTGCTGGGGGCCACTGAGCCCAGTAACACCAGATGCCAAGGATCACTAAGCAGCAGCTGCTCAGGACACTGTCTGGAACACCCAGCCACCCATCACTGTTCCTACTGCCCCCAGGACCACTTCTCAAGCAGTCTCCAGGGCCAGCTCCACTGGCTGCTGGCCTGGCAGTCTCTAGGGCCAGTTGCCTGAGTAGTGACCTGTGCAGCTGAACCTGGGACTACCTGGTGCAACTAGCTGTGGAGCCACTTCAGCAGCAGCCAGCGTGGCTACCTCTGGGGCTGCCTGACAACTAGCTCCTAGGGCCTGTTGCTCAGGTGGCGCTGGGTTCAATCACACTGACTACTGCACAAGTCATGGAGGTCACAGAAAATCATGGAATCTATGACTTCCGCGACCGCTGACAGAGCCCGAGTCATGAGTGCAATAACACTGAGGGTATGTTTAAATATCCCATGCTTCATTTGCATATTTGTATTATGGTGCTATTTCGAAATAGTGCTATTTTGAAATAACAGACACTGTTAAGGCACAGTTATTTTGAGGTATACCAGTTATTTAGAGAGAAGGGTTTTCTCTCGAAATATCCACGTCTTAACAGCATCTGTTATTTTGAAATAGCGTCATAACGTGATATTTAAATCCCGGCTTCATTTGCAATTTCAAATGTCTTCATTTGCATCCCTCTCTCGAAAGAGGGTGCAAGTGTAGACATACCCAGACAGAAAAACTTTTTTACAAATTTTCGTTGCAAGGAAAATAATTATTGTCTTAAAGTTAGCTTACATGAGGTTTTAGTTTCTTGCATTTTGAGCCACTTGGGAAATGTAGAGTAAAGTGTTACAGTTTAACCTAGTGCACTAAGCCTGGAACTAGGAGCCAGAACCCTACAGGTCTTCTGTTTCTAGCTTTGCCATTGACTTGCTATGTTACCTTAATCACATTGCTTAACTTCTTTCTGTTACAATTTTCCCAACTGCCAGCTGGGATTCACAATGCTGATCCACAGTGCCATGAGGACAGGGGACTGGACTCGATGACCTCTAGAGGTCCCTTCCAGTCCTAGTATTCTATGATTTCAGAATTAATTAATGATTGTGTAGCACTTTAAAAATGTGAAGTGCTATATAAGTTCACAGTATTAGTAGTGTCCAGAAATATACTTTAGAATAATTGAAAAATATTTTTTAATATGATAGATTCATATTACAAATAAAAGTCTGCCCTAATACATTGCATAGATATGAAGGTGCATGTAGCATGAATTCCTTGGAGCTCAAATTTGTTATAAAAATGTCTTGGAGATCTGTTTATATCATTTCTAAAGTTAATTAAATTCATCTATAATTTGCAGAGCTCCCCGACAGGAACAGAAATAAAGAAGAGGAGGTCAAGTTCTTATAAAATATCAATGGATTTGCTGGAAGATCCAACTCTAAGGCAAAGAGCAATGAGTATAGCCAGCATAATCACAAACACAATGGAAGGTTTGTTTTAAAAAGAAAACCCATAAATAAAACCACAAATGGCTGAATTTACTTTGCTTAATTTCAGACTCATCTGAAAGGTGCTATGTTTATGGTTATCATTGGGAAGACTGTAAAAAGAGGGTGGGCAGAGAAGAAATATCCAATTTGAAAAGAAATGAAGGTAGTGAAAAGTGGATACAGGGAAAATGATACAGAGGTGAAGAAAAATATTGGAAATAGATTAAAGCATATCTTCTTTATACTGATCACCTACTTCTTTTAGCCTAGTTATTGGCGTGGTATAGTGTCTGCTCCTAATATTTAGCACAACATTCCTGTTAATTAGAAAAGTTTTGTTTCTACTAATTAAATATATTCTTGAAAATTTTTTAAAAATGGATTAAAGCAATAGGACTAAGATGTTAGTTAAATTAAACTAGCTTTGCAAGTCCCCAAAATAATGTAAAGGCTTACAAAATTCAGTGAAGTTAATCCAGCCCTACTTCCTATTTTGATTCCCCTTCCCCCCGCCCCCAAGTAGGTAATTTAAGGTTTCTGAATGGATTGCAGTATTGGAGGCTGGTTTTGAAATATTTTAGTCTAAGAATGAAAGAACATTTGAAATTGAAGTAAAATAAGGAAAACAAAAATGGGAAGCTCAAAAGAAAACAGAAGTTTCTTCAATGAAGATTAATTTAAGATGGTTTTCTCCAGATTCCTTGTTTTTTCCTTTTCCAACATTAATACCATACTCAAAACCTAGCAAGGTTTCTCCAACCTACCTCTTGAACTTATCACTGTATTCTTGTTTTGAGCATTGCAGCATCCTCAACATACAATATTGCTACTTGTACTATTATTTTCCTGATTCTAATATTTTCATTTACTGATTAGAATGACACAATTCCTCATTCACACATCTCATGCCAAGCCCTAAAAGGTAAGCCTCAACATATGCAAGGCTTAAAAATGTGAATTTAGTTTGTAAATTTCAACCCATAGTTTTCATTGACATTTTCCCCACTTTTAAACCTTAAATTGAGATATAAAAAGTATAATCGGCAGCTATTCCTCTTAACTTTGTTTTTACATGTTTCTTTTCCTGTAGAACTTGAAGAATCCAGGCAAAAATGCCCACCATGCTGGTATAAATTTGCCAACACTTTCTTGATCTGGGACTGTTGCGCCCCTTGGTTAAAAGTAAAACATATTGTTAGTTTGATTGTGATGGATCCATTTGTTGATCTCGCTATTACCATCTGCATTGTTTTAAACACACTCTTTATGGCCATGGAATATTATCCAATGACTGAAGGCTTCCATCATGTACTTTCTGTAGGAAACTTGGTAAGTCTGTCAAAATGAATTGTGATATGTGAATATAACTTTAATTAAAAGTAGAAGTCATTTCTGATTTATTTTATCCTACAAAAGACATTTTAAGTGATTGTTACATTCTGAAAAGTAGCTCTAAAAAGGCATTTTTGGGGACAAACTATATGATTTCCATATGTTTGCATAGGTTACAAGTGTTAGCTGTTTAGTAAGATTTATAAAAACTTCACTTTCAGTGGTTCTTGTTCTTGAAAATTAATTAGTGATTTTTGAGTTACTAAACTGGCAAAAGTAGAGGGATTGGGTGATTCTATTATAGAAGATAAGCAGGATTTCTTTTAGATAGGGAATCCTAAAAAAGCAGGGAAAATATTGCAAAACTCCAGGCAGGAAGGTTTGAGAGAACCCTGAGCAAGCTTGAGGCCTCACAAAAGAAGAGACTGTTGCTGGAACCAGAGGAAAAATATATTCTTGATTTTTGTGTTCTATCTTTTCTCAATGTGATAAGCAATTTGGGGCAGCAAAATAGCTTAAACAAATTGCCATTTGGAGCACACACAAATACTCTAATTTGGAATATTTGAATCTTGAATAACATCTGTATTTGTAAATTGTGAATTTTTGGGGCTCTAGGTCTGGAACTGCTGAGCATGAACGTAATGCCCCTGATCCAACGTAGACAGGGTACAGCCATCTGTCCTGCATTTAAAGTAACAACTTTTCCAGAGGTAGTCAGATTGAGCCTAAAATAGAGGTTAAGGATTTCATCTGAGGAAAAGAAAAATAATGAAGGATAACAGTTGTCACAAATTGTCTATGATTGTGTCTGTCCGGAATTCAGAAAATAGACATCCCAGAGATCATTTATTCATTGAACAGACCTACTAAAAGTAACAGCTGAGTGTGATGTAATTGAGACAGTCAAAAATAGGCATTTTATAATACTGTTAGGGTTCCATGTTTACACCCACTCAGCTAAAACTCAGCCATTACAGGTTTAATTTGTGAATTGTATGCTTCTTAATGCTTTAAAAAAAAACCCTGTAGCACATAAATATTCTAGTTTTCTTCTGCCCGTTACTCTTTTAAAAGGTTTTTTCATCCTTTATTGCTAAAACAGTGGTTAATATCTTGCATTGTACTTATACGTATTAGATAGTCTGTGATTTCCTTTTGGCTGAGCCTGTTACAATTACTTCCACTATATTTTAAAAGATAGGGCTTGATACTCTGAAATGCTGATCACCCACAACATAATTTAAGTGGAGCTGTAGATTCAGCATTTCTTCAAATTAGAACCAATAATTGTGAGTGATTTGTTGCTTGGTTCTGTATTCCTCTTGAAATTATTAACAGATTAGACTTCCTTCAGAATTGTAGTATTTAACCTGTAGCTGGTCTCCTTTCTTGAGTTCCAGTGATTAGATTTCTTTGACTTTTTGTTTTTAAGAGTATCTTTTTCTCTGAGGGACTTTTCACAGAATCCATTCTTGTGTACATGCACCTTGGGTGCAGGAGAGCAGATTCTCTTTGACAAGGGTATGAAGACCATAGCAGAGGGAGAGAAGGGAATAATGCAGAGTCCTGTAGCGAAGTTAGAACCATTGTTAGATGTGCCCCCTATTGGCATGTGACAAACTTCCAGTTGTCGGAGAGACCAGAATTTCGAGTCTATGACCTTATTAAGAGCTAATTCATGAACTCTTCATTTGTACCCCACTTAGTTGAAAAGGTGACACTTTATCTACAGGAGAACTCAAAGATCCTTTTATTTGATGTGTCTGGATCAGTTTGTACTACAGATAGTGATTCCTGAGGCTCTGTCTGAGGAGAGAGATAAAGAGCGTTCCTATCTTTGGACAGGAGCATTTAGAAACAGACTTTGGGCCTGGCCTATCACTGAATGAACTTGTGGGGATGGTCCCTATTGTGCAGCTTCAAAATTTGGTAGCTCACATAAGATAGATCACATGGATCTCTTTGTGGTACTGATTAGGGATGTAAGGGTATGTCTACACAGCAAAGTTGTTTCAAAATAACAGCCCTTATTTCAAAATAACTTTCCTAGCGTCTACACAGCCAAACCACTATTTCGAAATAAATTTGAAATAGCGGAGCGCTTATTTCAAATTTGGTAAACCTCATTCTACAAGGAATAATGCCAAATTTGAAATAGCTATTTCAAAATAAGTGCTGTGTAGACGTGGTAGGATGTGAGGGAGGAATGAGGCACAAGCTCCCAGTGGGGCAGACCAGGGAGGCTCTTAGTGCTCCTCAGGGTGGAAGCTCTCACGCAGGGCCTCCTAGATACTGACAGCACCTCGATGGACCTCCCAGATGGCAGCCTGCAGAAAGTGCATCCAGGCTCGCAGCACCAGAGTGCCCAGGGGCATCTCTGGCTCCATGCTGCAGAGTGCTGTGGTGTCCCGAGTGAGGGCAATGAGAGCACACAGAGACAAAATGTTTTGCTGTCCCTCATCGAGATAGACAAGCAAGCAGGGAAACCTGAGAACTGGCTGTTCGGGGAGGGAAGGGAGGGTTCCTTTAAGCACAGACCTCAGATAGCCTCAGGCAGCAGTCCCACACAGTAAGTCCTGACCTGGTGCCCTGTTGGAACTGGTTCCGGCCAGCCTTAAATGCGATTCAGAGTCTGCTCAGTGTGGACACGCTATTTTGAAATAGCAAAATGCTATTTCAAAATGCATTTTGTGTGTAGATGCGCTGTGTTGAAATAAGCAATTTCGAAATAAGATATTTTGAAATAACACTGTAGTGTAGACATACCCTAAGCTACTACTCAAGTAGTTGACTGCCCGATAAGCTTAGGCTTATTGGAGAGTCGAGTCACTACTCAACTATTCACTTCTCCCCATCCCTACTCCCCCCAGCTGCATCTGTATCAGAGTCAGCAAGGGGAGAGAAGCAGCTTAAAAGCTGATTCCTGCCAGCACCGGCTCTGTGGTGAGGGGCAGGCAGGGGAGGCAGAGCTGCAGCAGTCCTGCAGAC
Organism: Pelodiscus sinensis; assembly: GCF_052426305.1. Lineage (NCBI taxonomy): Eukaryota > Metazoa > Chordata > Testudines > Trionychidae > Pelodiscus > Pelodiscus sinensis. Next base: position 39,472,607 of record NC_143058.1, on the reverse strand, counting down.
TTCTTAGTCCCGGATCACACTGCCTGTGGGAGCTAACCACACTGTGGCTCTGCTGTTTAAATGTAGTAAGAGATGGGCAGACTGTGCACCTTGCTCTTACTTGCCTGTAAATTGCAGAGCTGCAAAGCAGATAGCGAGCTCCCCCTCCCCTTATTGACTGAGTTTCCATCAACTTCTCAATTAGCTAATTAACTTAGCTACTTAACATCCCTAGTACTGATGGAAGAAACTTTCCACCCAGTATCTGATGTTCTCAGTGCTACTGCCAAGAATAGGGTATTATTCACCATCTTGGATGGAATGTTACAGCTGGCCAAATCTGTGTGTTCCAATCCAGTCCGGTTTGCTGGTGGTTGCTGCTGCCAGCGATAGGGAAAGATCCAGACAATCATACTCAATTCCTAGTGATACAGGAGGGAAAAGGCTGATTCACTTCCCATTCTCATAATCTCTTTGTATCAAGATGGTCAGTTATAAGGCAGTCGTGGCATATTATCGATTCCGTTTTTGGGAAGAAATGTTGCCTTTTGTTCAGGGCTTGCCTGATAACAAAAGAAGGTTGGCCAGCATCTTATAGGAGGATTAGAGTGTATCCAAATATTCCCTCCTTTGGCAGCATAATCCATAGCATCAGAGCATTAGTATCAGCCATGATTTCAGGAACAGTGTCCTTTTAAAGGGGAGAGTTTCATTAGTGAAAAAAATTACAAAAACTAAAAAGTCATAACATCAAAACCTGAATCTCTAGGGCAAAAACTCCATTCTAGCCATTAGCTGAGTGTTTGATTTCATCATTTATCTGTGAAAAAGACCTTCCTTATTGCAATGACTTTAGCCAGCAGAGTGTACTTATGGCAGATCCACATTTTACTACTTTTTTTGATTGTCAGTTCTTATTGAAGGTGGTGTTTGATTTTTACATTAATTTGTTAATTTAGCATTTCTCCCGGAGCCACATTCTAATAAGAATCTGTTCTTCATCTATTCAATGGTTAAAGGGCTCTCACCTGTTACATTCTACTAGAGCTGTTGTTATTTTCTTCACTTGTCTGAGGCAGGTGCCTGTAACTTCAGCATACACCTTCATCATATGCTGCTCTGGATTTGTATTCTAGAGCAGATGCTAGATTTGGCAAGTGCTTCTATGTGTATTCTGTTCCCCTTCCAAGTTAGTTTCAGCATGGCTTATCAATATTTCCTGTAAGTGGGGAATATACAGAGCCAGCTGAAGATGAATGCATGTCACTTACTTGTAGTTCTTCAATAGGGCTTTGCATTGTCACTTTTCCCATCCTCCTTCCCCTCTCTGTCAGAGTCCTTGTTATTGTGTTCCTGGCTTTGCAGTGGTAGGAACTGAATTGGGGATAGCACTCTGTCCTTTCTGTAGCTTCACCTTCTGTATATTGTGATGCTGAGGAGAGAAGAGGAGTTGCAAAAACACTTTTGCTAAAATAGGCATAGTACCCATTAGCAGGAATATGCAGAGCCATTTCAAAGAACTCTAATTATGTTAGATATGGCTTTGTGGAACATTCCTATATTAGGTACTGTGCAATGCCATCTTCAATAAGTAATTAAGAATTGTTGGAGTGAATTGGAGGGTAACCAAACATATTTGTATCAACCACATTTTGGTCACAACTCTCATTTTGTGCTTTGACTGAATAATTTTTCAAACATACTTTCAAACTTACCTACCTCCAATATTTGAGTCATGCTCCCTCCTATGGCTAGTTCTTATAATGTTCCAGCCTGTGCTTGAAAGAAGAAAGGTGAAAGTTTGGCTCTACTGCCTTTGAGCCTGCCCATTCAACTTCAGCTGTTTCTTCACTTCTCCTCTCCTCATAATTGCCAGTTCATTTTAGGCGCTCTCCATTTGTGTTCCTCTGTCATCCAATGCCAGGAGTGAACTCAACCCCCACCCCAAAAAAAGGGGGGGGAGGAAGGTTTAAGTTGTTCCTATAGATTCTGATGTAAGTTATTACCTATTAAACATTTTATGTCTCAGTAATACATCTCGAATTCTTACTATTGCAGTTAGTATTTTAAAATTATACTTTTTAATATTTGTCGATAGTTACTAAAGAGAGAGATATCAATATAATGACTGACTAATATGAATTCACTGGGGCCAGAATATAATCAAAAGAATATTTCTATTAAGGTCTTTAACCTTCCTAGTTTGAATGAGTCAACTTTAGTTATTTAAAACAATAAAAAATACTTTCTTGAATAGATTTGTATAGATTTTCTTTATGAAGAATGAGGACAACCACTTTTTACTAATTAGGGATTTACTAAAATTCCTGCATACCTTTGTAATGAAAACAATGAATATTCCATCTGTGCTGTTTTTTGTAGCAGGCTAACTTCAGCCTGTGTGTAACTCCATTAATCTTAATGGAATTACACCAGGGATTAATTTGTTCCAGAATATTCTTGTATTTGCTGGGAGATTTTTTTTTTTATTACTGACACCTTACTATAAAAAATATATCACTTCTCTTTATTTCTAATTTTACTTGTTCTCCAGTTGTGTAACACCAACAATTTACATTTTCCGTTTAGGTTTTTACTGGAATTTTCACAGCAGAAATGATTCTCAAATTAATTGCCATGGATCCTTTCTATTATTTCCAAGTAGGCTGGAATATTTTTGATGGGATTATTGTTACCCTTAGTTTGGTGGAGCTTTTTCTTTCAAATGTGGATGGACTATCAGTTCTCCGATCATTCAGATTGGTAAATATATTAGTAAACAATAATTTACAGTTACAGTTAATACATTATGTTTGCAATTCAGTATTTGTCTGTTCTATATAATTTAGAAGCATTTTCACTGCACATGTAATTTTTCTGAAGTGGAAAAAGAGGCATCTTTCTAGGTACAAGTCTACCAAAAGTTGTTTACCTTATTATTCCAAAGTAGTATATGTATTTTTTTATGGTTAAGAAACAGTTAAACAGTAATTCAAATGAAGGCAATTGTAATTTCAGAGTGATTTGCATTTAACATGACTATATAAGAACTTCATAACTGTGCAATTCACTGCTGTTACCTTTATAGCTCACAGATTAGAAAATAAGTATTCTATGTTCTTGACTATTTAGTGTATGTTGGACAAAAATATAAGTAAGAAATTAGGGAGAAATTATTTACATTTCTTACTTATCTTCATGTCATTTTGTTATATCAAAGGAATAGAACTCTTCTTTTCAAATACTGTATTTATGTCCAATAATTACAATTTATAAAAAGTTAATATTAAATATTTAAAAAACTGATTTATCAGCTGTGTATTTTGAGAGAATAATATTTCATTTTTAGAATAGCAGTTGAGTAAATGAAGCATTATTGACTGAGGCTCCTTTTTCTGTGTGACATAACATGAACATGATCTTTTGTGGTTGAGAATAAAAGTGAATTTAATCAAATATTTTTATTAAATTTTGCTGGATTAGGAAGTATATGTTACAAAGATCTCTCATTTATGTTTTTCCTCAAATCTACAAATATTGTTTGTTTTGTATGTTGCGTTTAATTCCAGACTTACCCCGTGAAGATCTTTTCTACATTGTATGAGGATTATTCCTCTAATCAACATTTTTTATCTTAGGGAAAATTTCCCCAAATCACTTAACAGGCCTTAGTCGGTTAGTGTGGTATATTCTGTTTCCTCTCCACCAACATCCTATATGATGCTAATAGCCAATCATGCTCAATATTCACTAGCCCTGCCAGTTATATTAATGGGTATTCCATTTGCTATGTCAAGTTGGGCAGTGGAATGATGCATGACTTTAGCTTCTGCAGCAGACAAGGTGATGAAAGGTGAGTTGCAAATCTATAGAATTTTGTGGACTTCCACAAGACTTAATTGGAAGTTAATTATCAACTTGGAAGATCATTTATAGGTGGTACAGTATTAAATTACTGAAAACCACAAAGATAACCATTAAGATTTTGTGTATTAAGGGACTACTCAGTCTATTGTCTAAAGAATAGTTCTACAGCTTTGTTGTAATTACTACTAATGATGCTTCTTTATTGTTTTCCAGTTGCGAATTTTCAAGTTGGCAAAATCTTGGCCCACACTAAATAAGCTGATAAAGATTATTGGTAACTCAGTGGGGGCTTTGGGAAATTTGACCTTGGTGCTCGCCATCATTGTCTTCATTTTTGCTGTGGTTGGTATGCAGCTGTTTGGCAAAAGCTACAAAGAATGTGTCTGCAAGATCTCCGAGGAGTGTGAACTTCCCCGCTGGCACATGAATGACTTCTTCCACTCTTTCTTGATTGTATTCCGAGTGTTGTGTGGAGAATGGATAGAGACTATGTGGGACTGTATGGAGGTTGCTGGCCAAGCTATGTGCCTTATTGTTTTCATGATGGTCATGGTGATTGGAAATCTCGTGGTATGTAACATACACCTTTCAAGGGATGGAACAGGATCTGTACCGTATATTTTTTATTGATAGCTATTCTGTTCTACATTGATTTTTATGCTGTGCATATCACCATAGTACCTGAATTCCTTCCATCTATTGCAGCGGTGGACAATAATTTTTGAAGGCGGGCCACTTTGGAAGTAGTTTGTGGGTGACTTCTTCCTCCCCCATGCTTACAGTTTTTGGAACACAAATGGCCCGGCAGCCACTTTTCTAAACAATGTGCAGGGGCGGGGCAAGTAGGGGAGTCTGCCTGACACTCCCTGCTGCATCCATAGGCTGGATTCAGTGGCTTGGTGGGGTGGATCTGGCCCGTGGAGGGTGTTTTGCTCACACCTGATCTATTATATCAGTTCACTCATCCTCTTCCTAATGGAGAAGAGTATTCAGTGGAAGGGTTGTTGTTAGTGTTTTGGGGACACACACACACACCAAAAACAACAATAACATGCAAAAAACTATATATCACTAGATATGTAGATAGTGTAGCATATATATACACACACAGGGCTCGCCAAGTGGCGGCCAGCCCTGCTCGCCAGCTGCGCGGTTCAGCACGCTGCGCATGTGCTGACTGGGCAGCATGGCTATGCCGGTGAGTAGATTACAGTAATTGTCGAGCCCTGTGTGTGTGTGTGTGTGTGTGTGTGTGTGTGTGTGTGTGTGTATATGTATATATAGATATATATTTATATCTACACTCGACAGACTATTGAATCTACTCGCCCGTGGCAAGTAGATTTCAGCCCGGCACCCCATTTACCAGTGGTGCGCGCATGCGCAATGTGGCTTTTGCACATGCGCAGCGCGGGGCTGGCGAGCGGCTTCCGCCGCTGTTTGTCAAACCCTGTGTGTATACACATATATATACACAGGGCTTGACAAACGGCGGCGAAAGCCGCTTGCCAGCCCTGCACTGCGCATGCGCAAAAGCCGCATTGCGCATGCGCGCACTGCTGGTAAACAGGGCGTCGGGCTGAAATCTACTTGCCGTGTGTGTGTGTGTGTGTATTTTATTTATATATATATATATATATATATATATATATATATATATATACACATATATATATAAAACACACACACACACACACACACACACACACACACTGCTTTGTGTTTGTTAGAGAAGGCAAGGTCAATGAAATATGCCTAGTGCTTAAAGCAGAAAGTAGAGGGTATGTGATGGTCCTTGGTTCCTGTTGCTAGGGTTGTTTGTGTCCCTTTTATATCATAATAGCTATAATCTTGGGCCAACCCTTGAGAAAGTTCTGTACACTGGATAAATGCGCTTTACCCTTGTAGAAAAGTCTATTGTGCCAGAGGAGTAACATTTTAACCTGCACTCCTTTCTTCCCATCAAAACATCAGTCCTAGGAGAAATCTTGTTCAGGTTCTGCCAGTCATACATAGGTGCAAAGAACATTTTAAAGGGCAAGAAAATGTGATTGCAAAACCATCAAAATTAGCTCCAGGTGCTTAAGAGCAGGTGTCATACCTGAAATATTCTTTGCCAGCAAACTATCTTGTGTTCTGTTCAGCAGCCAGCCAGGAGCTCTCTCTTCCTTACTCGTTCTCTGACAGCACTGAACCTGTCCATGGTCCTGCTGCTTTTTTGGCCATCCAGAAACAGATTCTCTTCTTGTGCTTCACATAGCAATTGACTGACTCTGTTGCTGCAGCTCCTTTTGGATGACCCTGATTGTCTGCTCCTTGCAACCTCTCTTAATGGATGGAGGGAGCAGCCTAAAGCAGTGGTTCCCAACCGCCAGTCCACGGACTGGTGCAGGGGTCATGGTGGCTGCTGGAGCTGAAGCCAACCTTGAGCTACTACACAACAACCGGCTTCAGCTCCAGCAGCTGTGGCGACTGATTTTGCTGAGCAGAGGCAGTAGGGCTAAGGTGTTGGTAGAAGGCGCCTCCCACCTAGGTAAGATGACAATCCAGCCAGGGCTCCGTACTCCACCCCCCTATCTCTACCCAAGCACAAGACATGCTTGGGGAAGTAGAGGGCACATGCACCACCAATGGCTGCTCCCCTGCCAGCATGGCAGTAACAGCCATGCTCTCTAAAAGGGGCAGCCTCACTCTAGGGAGTGTGGGGCCAAAGGGGTGTTGGGTGAGTGTGTCGTGGGGGTCACTGGGGAACAAGGTGTTGGCATGAGCTATAGAGGTCAGAGGTTAAAGGGTCAAATGGCATGGGGCATAGGGCTGGGGTCAAAGGGTGTTAGGCATTGGGAAGCAAGGAGATGAGTTGGGGCTAGGGGTTAAGGGAGGAGGGCTGGGGCTAAAGGAGGGCAGGGACTAGAAGTCAAAGGACAAGAGGGGGTGGGTTGCAGTAGGTCAGTGGGTATGGAGCCAGGTGCAGCACAGCTCATGCTTCTGTCTCAGGGGGCAGCAAATCTGAGGATGTCTGAGTAGGTTTGGGGGCCTCAGAACTTGTGGGAGAGTCAGTTGCAGGGTCAGTGGGGCAGGATCAGAGTTTGGCACAATGGGCAGTCATGGAGTTTGTAGAGCAAGAGGCACCAGGGGTAGAGGGCAGGATCAGGGAGCACTGGGAGTGGTGGAGCAGGAGCTGGGGAAATGACAGTTTGTCAGTTTAAGTCAGGGGTCACTGGGACACAGCTTGCCAAGGTTGGCAGTGACAACAGATGTAGGACAGGCTCCAGGCAAGGCAGAGGTGGTTGACAAAAGGAAGTTGGCAGCAGGGGGTGGTGGGAAGCAGGAGACGATGGGCACTGAGGTGACAAGCTTGGCAAGAGAGACTTGTGAAGTAATGGGGTTAGTGGGATATAGGGGATATCAGATGATGGGTTTGGTGGGTTTAATAATACAGAGACATAGAGTACCAGGGTTGGCTGGATGGGGTTAGAGGATTCTGGGGTTGGAGGAAAAGGGATGTGCAGTGACAAGACAGGGTAAGTGGGTGAGCGGACAGGTAACTTTATTTGCATACTTGCATATTCACTGTTTACATAACAAATATGCAAATAAAACTATGTCAGTCCCCAGTATAAAAAATGTTGGGAACCACTGGCCTAGATGATTTCTCCATTGTTCCTTTCTGGAAGTGGTATAACTATGAGGATTCCAGCAGGGTGACCTCTGCCTAATACATCCTGTCCCCCCCCCCCCCCCCAGACTATAGAACTCAATTTAATATGCCTACAGACAATTCCAATTTATCATTGTGATGGCTGACATGAAAAGATCTCCAAAAAGTGATGGGTTTTTTTAAATTTAGGGATACAGAATACATGCATAGACACACATGCCTGCATGTAGTAATGCAGCTGCAAATTGCTTTTGTCTAGCTATACTGAAAGGACAGGAACCCTTTGCCATGGGTTTAATCAGGCTTCAATGTTATAATCAGATGTCTGGGACTACCTGGCAGATAAAAAGGTACAGTGCAAGTAACCCTATGTCCATTCTGTAAATATCCAGCGGGCTTTTACCACCTCCCCATCTTTTCCCCATCCAGGTCCCTCTAGCAAATTTATTTCTAGGACCATACCATCCACCCGCCTCATAGGAAGATTAAGTAATGCTATAAGAATGGGAGGTTGGCTCCCTACCATACCAATACCCAAATGCCCTCTGTTCCTTTAATGGACACCTCTTTAAGTCCTTTTCCAAGCTATTTATCTAGTCACTGTATACTTTTCCTCTGGAGCACCTGCACTGGACATTTATCCTACACTTAAATGATGAGTAGTGATATATGACCTACCACTCTTCATGACATGCATGAACAGAGCCCTTGTTGAACCTGCTGTGGACAAAGCAAAAACCCCAACTGCACTCAAGCTAATATGGTGGTAAGAGAAAAATTCCTTCTCAGCCCTCCTGTAAAAGGAACAGCTAGCATAATGCCCACAGCAGGTCTTGATAAAGCCTGGTATTTTACCACTTAAAAAGGTGGAGAGGGTATATCCTTGATTCATCCTGCTCCATGTAAAAAGAAGGCTTCAGGCATAGAGCTGCCGGTTTTAAACTCTGCATTACTCGGAGATGAGTCAGCAACCATGCGGACCCTTGTGCAGCAGTTTTCATCTTCCCCCACCCCCAGCCATAAAGTCCTATTTCCTTCATTAGACCAGTCAGTCAAATACACACACCCATGCTTAAAGGTGCAGGACAGTTATTCAGACAAAAATGGGATTATAAACTATAACAATTTTTGCAACAAGGAAATTGAAAAGGTTATTTTCCTTGTTCAGCTACCACATTACTTTGTTAAATCCCAAAGAAGATAAAAACTTCTCTGTCATCAGAATCAAAAGAAAGATGCTTCTGGTTTTGCAAATGTATTTTTAGTAGGAAAGAGAAATGTAGCTTTACACGCATGATCCATAGCTCACTGCAGCCTTCAGTGGATTTTGGATCAAGCCCATAAGCCTCTGTCTTTTTCCAAACTGTTAATGATGCCATGTCGTAACCATGTGATTACATGAAACTGAATTTTAAAATCAGATTAAGGTTTGTGTGTGTGTGTGTTTCTTCATCTTGATTTTACTTAGGCAAAGGCAAGGTTGTTGTGCATTTCCATACATTAACCTGGATGAATTTCTTTAAGCTTTAACCTTAACTCTCTGGAGTTTGGAACACAGGTTTTGGGGGTAATTGTAGCATGCTTGTAATGCGTGTTTATCATTGTTACAGATATGTACTATCACTTTAATTCCAGTTTAATATAGTTTTTGTCTGGGAAAAGATCAACAGGCATGCCAGATTACCAGTTAAATGTCATGAAAAGTCTTGGAGAGGTGTAATGGTAGTATAAACATTCCTGGATATTTGTATATGAATCAATGGGCATGCCTAATGTGCTTTTTTTGTTTCTCCTTCTTGGGCCAAAATTGCTCAAAGCTAAACAAAACTAAACTGTTTTCCTACATTAAATAAATCAAGAAAAGACAAAATATTCCACTTAATATTTATATAAATTAATTTCCCTATAATTCTATTCGAGATTTCATAGTTCTAAACATTTGTGTTTCATCAAAAGAACTGGTGATAGTTAGCACTAATACTTGCAATTACAGATTTCCTGCCCTTTTGTACATCATTTGTTTTATTTAGAACAGCAGTCTATATTATTATCCAGTTTCATTTTCTAATGGTCTTTATTTATTTGTTTGTTTCATGAAGTTTAATGCATTTTGTGGCATAAGGCACATGGTATAATAGGATTAAGAAAATACCAAGACTATTAGTGTGTGGACACAAAAACATTTAAAAAAATTTACATTAATATGGAGGGCCGTAAGTTGAAAAGGATCATGTTTTTTTTTCTTTTTTAATTTATGTGCACAGGACCAATTAACATTTTACACAGGATTTTACATCCCTAATTTAGACATACAACTGTTCTGTTATTGGAAAATCACTGCACACCCTAAAATATTTATCAGTAATATGAAAGAAGTATGCTTAAAAGTAATTTTTATTAATACGAAAAAGAGAGAGGAAAGATCTAGCAGTGTCTCTTTGTTTTTAGGTACTGAACCTGTTTTTGGCCTTGCTGCTGAGCTCATTTAGTTCAGACAACCTTACTGCTACTGATGATGATAATGAAACAAACAATCTTCAGATTGCTATGGCAAGGATTCAGAGGGGTATAGATTATGTGAAAAGAAAAGCACGTGAATGTGCCCAAAAAATCTTCATGAGAGGACTAAAAGATGTAGATGAAATAAAATCAGTGAGTCAGCTAAACAACAGGGAAGACAACTGCACTTCCAACTGTACTGTAGCTGAAATGAACAGAACTCTGGATAATCGCAAAGATGAGAATGGAAGCATTGGTGTTAAAGGCAACCGTGATTTTGCATCATTCATACACAACCCAAGCCTTACTGTGACTGTACCAATTGCTGTTGGGGAATCGGATTTTGAACATTTAAATACAGAAGAGTTTAGCAGTGAATCAGAGCTAGAGGAAAGCAAAGAGGTAGGACTTGATAATATTTATACCAATAAGTATATGAGTTGCCTTCAATTTTGTCATCAATTTTACTCTTTCATGTTATAGCTTACATTGTTTTTTGCATGCCTCAAGTTCATCTTACTCCTTCTCCTGCATGGAAGCAGGACCAAGTATATCTAGACCATTCCTGAAAGATATTTGCCTAACCCATTCTTTAAAATATTCAATGATTTGTGGTTCTACAACCTCCCTTTGCACCTTTTCCAAGATTTAATTATCCTTATAGTAGGAAAGTTATCCTAATATCTAACCTAAAGTTATCTAGCTACAGATTAAGATGATTAATTCGTATCCTACATTTAGTGGACATGGAGAGGAGCTGATCATCTTCCTCTTTTTAACAGCCCTTAAAATGCTTGAAGACCAGGAGTGGACAAGAGTCTGTCAGTGGGTTGGATCTGGCCCGCCTAGCTCTTTTATCTGGCCCATGCAGCACTTTCTGGCCCTACCCCCTAATGTGTTGCCAGAGAGCCGAAATGCGCAAGTCCTTTCAACTGCTTCTGTTTAAAGGTCTCGTGCCTTCTCCATGGTCACTAGGCAACAGCCACGGGGAAGGCGTGAAAACAGTTGAAAGGGCTTTAGTGTCCCCAGCTCCCAGGCAACCTGCTAGCAGTGAAGCTGGAAGCAGCAAGCCCTTTTAAATAACAGGCATTGAAAGGGCTTGCAGGTCCCACCCCCTGTTAACGTGAAGCCTGGGAGGTGTGGGCCCTTTCATCGCCTGCTATTTAAAGGTTCCGCCCCTTCTGAGGAGGCCTGTGACCTTTTCAAACATTTTTGAAGTTGTCCTCCTGTTGAAGACTGTTACCAGGTCCTGCCTCAGTTTTCTTTTCTCAAGATTAATTATGCCCAGGTTTTTTAAAAAACCTTTCCTCGTAAGCCAATTCTTGAATAATTTTTGTTCTTCTTCTCTGGATTCTTTTCAATTTGTGTACATTTTTCCTGAAATGAGGCACACAAAACTGGGCACAGTACTTCAGCTCAGTGCTGAGTAGAGCAAAACCATTCCATCTATGTCTTGTATACAACATGCTGCAGAATTACACTTTTTTCTTTTTCCCATGGTAGCACATGGTTGATGTTCATTCAATTTGCTATCCACTACAACCCCTCCCCCCACCGATCTCTTTTAGCAGTACTTACCACTTTGCCATGTAGTTACATTTGTGCATTTGATTTGTCCTTCTTAAATATTATAATTTGAAATTTGAGTTTCATCTTCTTGCCTTCAGACCAGTTCTTCAATTTATCAAGGTCATTTTGACTTTTAATCCTCACTGAAAAAATGCTGGCCATCCTCCCAACTTGGTGTCATCCACAGATCTTCCTCTCTACTGTACAAGTCATTAATAAAAATATTGAATACTTTTGGACCCAGGACTGATCCCTGCATGATTCTGTTATATATGTCCTCCCATTTCGACAGTGAGACATTGATAACCACTCTGAAAATGGTCTTTCAACTAGTTTTTGTACTCACCTTATAGTAATTTCATCTAGACATTGTTTACCTAATTTGTTTATGGGACTGTTACAAGGAACTGTGTCAAATAGTTTTGTTAAAATAAGGCTAGAGTATGTCTACTGATTCTACGTCTACATTAGGACAAAGCAAGGGAAATTAGGTTGGCGTGGCTTGACTTGTTCTTGACAAATACAAATTGATTATCCCTTATCACTGTGATATCCTCTAGAGTAGAGCTACTCAACATGTGGCCTGTTTCTTTGTGGCCTGCAGTGCAGTTTGGGTTTACATGGGGCTCAACATGCAGCCCTTGGGTGGGAGCCAAAACAAAAAAATAGTCAATAAAATGGTCTTCTATTGAGATGCATTTAGGAGTTAAATTTTCTGGACTGTCATTGCTCATGAAAAATGTTGCCATTTGGGTAGAAATCGGGTAAATATTTTTAAATTTTTATTAATATCAACAGAACTGACTTAAATAGGGCCTGTGTGTTGTGTAGTCTTGCCTTAATCTTTGTGTTCATACCCATCAGTATGAAATAAGCTATTTGCATATATATGCAACCACACTTAAGTTGCAGCCCTCGGCATGTGCTGTGAGTATTATTGTGGCCCCCGGGGCTTCCAAAGTTGAGCAGCCCTGCTCTAAGGGCTTACAAATTATTACAGAGTTCCTGATGCAGGCATATTGGCTCCTCAGCGCTCCCTGCAGTGACTTTTTCAAGTAATATTGGTTATGATGAGCAGTAACATACTAGGAATGTAAGTGTATAGTCAATTACACAATTAACCGATAAGCCTGGGTTTATCAGTTAATACTAACAACTACATGTGCCCATTCCTTGCTGTCTCTGTATCAGAGGCAGCAAGGGGGGGAGGTGGGAGCCAATCTGTGCATGCTGGCTTTTGTGGAGTTGCCTACCCCAACCCTCCCTGCTCCCCCTTCGCTGCCGTCTCTGATAGACAGGTAGCAGCATAGGGGAAAATGGAGCAGGCAGGAGCCGGTACACATAGGAAGCAGCTTCCAAGCCGGCTCCCCATGCATATTGGCTCCCGTGGAGCCGCCTGCCCCATGCACTGCTGCCTCTTTATCAGAGGCAGCGTGGGACGGGAAGTAGGTGAAAGTCATTGCTCATGGGCAGCTGGCACAAGCTCCCACCTCCTCTCGCCCCATTTGTAAATGTGTAATCACTAAAATTTTAAGCAAGTTACTTGTTTACACAAATACACGATAGTTAACATCACTATAATGTACTTCAGCCTTTTCTCCCACAGTATGTAAGGACTGGAGTAGAAAATACAAAGTTCTTTCTCTAGCCCTTAGAATAGAAACCAATTTTGTGTGTTGTTGCTTCCCATTATCCAATGAAGTCAACAAGGTTATCACTTAAAAAAATAATTTAATGTATTTAAAACACCTGAAAATTATTAAAACTTTTGCTCTACGGACCTGTGAGGTCAGTTGGAGTCAATCACAGCATCAATGATTTACAATGAACTAGAGCTGCTTTTTCAGTATTTGATTATCAGTTTTTCTGTTCCTAGTGTTATACCTGAAAAAATATTTGAAAGAAAACAAATATTATAATTGGAATATCTTCAATACAATTTTAGGTAAGAATGACAAATAGCAATAAAAACTATTAAAATAATTTCTTGCCTGTCATGTGCACCCGCTCTGAACTGATGAACACAATTGTCCAGATTTAACCATGGTACTCTAAAATCTTTGACTTCAAGTATTTGTGGATCACAGATTATTTTAATCTAATGATTTTTTATGTAAAAATAGTTTGTGCTCTTTTAAAACAAGTTTTTTAAATACATTTGCTGTATCAAGGTGTAGTCCTGTAATTTGAAAGACTAAACAATGAAAGGTTTTGTACATGTTTCTATTATTTACTTGTGATTTAGCGCACAGTGATGATATATTATTATGTTCATTACCGTAACTTGACTTGTTCTATATATTTTATGGGGCATATGACACCCGGTGTATCATCTTCACATCTCAAATGAAAATGTGTGTTTTAATTTATGGTCATATAAAATTAAAAGGGCCTATAATTTTGCTCCTTCCGCTTTTACCCTCCAAGATACAGTACCCCTGCATGAAAATTACCAAAGACTTTTTTATTTTTAAAAGTTATAACACATGTTAATATTTTAACTATACTATATTTTTATGGTGTTTAGAATATTTTAGTTTTAGGTGCTACATAAATTAAACTATATTATATATTATTAACATGGATTTTGTTAGATATTGGTTAGTGTTTTCTTGGAAGGAGTGTTGGATATTTTCAGGTGTAATGATATCGTGCTGATGTCATTTTATTAAATTTGATAACTGCACTGTGGAAATTGTTTTCCTAAGCCACTGCACAGGTCATAATTAACCACCTTTTGTATTTTGGGTAACAAATTCCAGAGCTGCTCTCCACTGATATTCAAGTTTAAACATATGTAAGCTACTCTTAAGTGCTATTATCTGCTTTTCTTTTAATTTAGTCAGATCGAGGAAATTGACTCGGATAATTGACTCGGCCGATGAGACACACAAATTCACTGAATCATATCTTCTATACGCAATATGCTTTCAGTCAATAAGGAAATAGGTTGTCTTTTAGTCAGAGTTTACGGAAATATTATGTCACATCTGGCACACAGAGTGCAGAGATGTCCAACCTACATATCTTTTTTCCTGTAACACTACATACTCGGATGGCAGAGAGTAGGTTCCATAGGAGGAGTTTTGGTAGCTCCATGCTACTGGATGGTTCCTATGAAAGAGGGGTTTTGCCTTGTTTTTATCTGATTTGCAACAGCAGACTATTTATTGTGAAAGAGACAATGCATTAGAGGATCACTGATATAGCGATAGGTATAGACTTTCATTTTAACTGTCTTCTTCATTTGTTATACTATAGAATTAAATTTTGTATTTACATGTTTTTCTATCAATTACATAATTTAAAAATGCAGTTGCATACTAAATATGGTAATAGGCAAAATTAATACCTGAGGTTTTGAATTTGGTCTCTTGTGACTGTTCTGTGGTCACTTTCAGAAACTGTGTATTAAATACAATTGTAGTGAATAGAATAAAATGGTGAGAAATGAAAGAATAAAATGATTTATTTTTTAAAGACCTAGTGTGTAGCACTTGCTGATGTTCTGAAAATGTTTGCAAACAATATAGACGTAGGTATGTCATAATTTTTAAATCTATTGAGTCTAAGGTACATTTATCAGTGTCAGTCTGCCGATATTATTTCTTTAAATATGTCTTTGTATATATATGTCTGCAGAAGTCACTAATCACTCAATGTGTAAATTTTATGTTTTGAATATTTGTAACATAGCTAAAAAATGTATTTTTAAATATTTTGGAAGCCATATTTGAACTGTTTCCAGCACACAAAAAATGATGGTATTGTATTTTGAACTTCATTTCCTACCATTCTTACTTCTCACAGGAGTAGATTGAACGTGGATCAATCAAGAATGCAGCTCTGGTGCTTTTTAACCAGGCAGAGCTACGGGTCAGCACTCTTACACAGGTTACCTAAAAAATCATACATATATAATTACTTTTTAAATAAATATTGACTGCATGCTTCTCAGCTGTAATATATTCCTTCCCGCCATCCATTGCAATACTGGAGAAACATGCACAGCTGCTCTGTAAGCTGAGTCATGTGACTCATATCACAGCATGGTCGGGGGCAACCCCAACATTTTTTGATTATCTTTCTCTTGTTACATCGTCTTGGTACTTAATGTATCACACTTCAGGGATATAAAAATGCATGCTTTGTAGGTTCTTTAAAAAAATGGATTATAAAGTGACAAGAATGCTAAATAAGAGATTATCATTTTTTTAAAAATATATTTGAAATTGTTTAACTTTGTATTAACAGTCTTTTAGATATCTTTAAATTACAAACATTCAGATCATATTAATTCCTGTAATGCATATTTAAGTAAATATTTTTCCTTGTGTTAATTATTTAATTGCTAAAATCTGCTTAAATTTTGGTAGTATATGTTGAATTTTTTTAGTTGCTTTAACTTTTATAATTTAACACGTAGTTTTCTCTTTTAAGAAAAAATTTAGGAATAAGGCCCCAGTCTTGCAAACATTTACACACTTGCCTAACTTTATGTATGTAGGTAGTCTCACTGAGCTCAGAGAGATGCACAGCACACCAAGTTGAGCAAGTATAAAAATGTTTGCAAGATCAAAACCTAAGTCTCTACGAAAACATCCATCTTCGTTTTGTTTGTCATCATCACTGAGTGTGAACATAGAAACAATGTGTTTGTGTTTGTGTGGCACCTAGCACAATGGTATCTTGGTCAATGGTTAGGATTCCTAGGCACTACAATAATACAAATTATAAATAATTTTGAGAATGAGATTGAATTAAGTTATAAGCAAATATGTAAGAGTCAGGAAAAAAGGTTGTAGGTCAAAGCCCCTAAAATTCTGATAATATAACAATAGTTGAAGACACAGCACAAAACAGCACACCCAGCTATGTGCCCCCCTCATTCATCCTTTCCATAATGGTGGGGAAATTTCATTTGCTGCCATTTGATGGAACTTTAAGTACAATTTAGAATTGTGCTCATAGCCTTTGGTTGTACAATCCTGCAGAACTTCTGTGCACTCACCCTTTTGGTTTATGTTGAATACAGAGAGAATCTCAATTGTAACTTTTAAGGATTTTTGTGGGTGTCAGTCCCCGCAATACACGAGGTTCGAAGGGATGCCGGAAAGAATGGGACCACGACTGGGGGTTTAAAAAATAAAAACTGATTTTATTTTGATGATGACTCTGGCGCCTAATCACATGCGTAGTCGCCAGATAATCATCGGAATGAAAAACAAACAAACCATCAAACAATATAAAACAATTCCCTGAGGCTTTTCTTAATCATAATAATTCCCAATGACTGCCCAGGGGTTAGAAACACTTGAATTCACACTGGTGTTGTTCATAAGTCTAACTATTTACACTATATTACACAAAAAACAGTTAAGAACCTTAACAACCACTATTAAAAGAACTAACACAATAACTCTTAAACTACTGTTACGTGCTAAGCAATGAGGGGAACTCAAAAATCAATTGGGATAGGGATAATCGCGGGGGAGAGGGGTTATACCGATTCTGAAGACAGCAGGAACACGAGTACCAGCCACATGCTCCTAAACTGTCTCCACTCAGGTCGACCAACTCGAGGTATGCTCAAACAGACTCGAGAGCGGGGGGTGCAAGGCGACTGGGTGATCAGGCCAGGCGTTGACACGATGTGATTCCCAGTGTGAGAGGGTTCGGCTGCCTGTTTTATTGCCTGAGGACTTATCATCCCATAGGTTGGTTTTTGCTGCAGTGGGTGGAGTGAGCAGGCCTGACCACAAGTCAGCTCTTTGGTTGATCTTTCACTGCAGTGGGTGGAGCGAGCAGGGGAAGATCAGTAATTTACATGCCCTTATATGGGAAGCGCTCTGCCTCAAAGACAGAGCCCCCTATACCAGCCTTAGATGTATGACAGGCTATGGCTCTCCTGCAACGGGCAGCCATTGTTGTTGTTCTGACTCGGACAGCGGGAATGGAATTCAGGAGCCAGCATGTATAGAACTGACCACTTACTGCCTTTTAAAGAAGTCTTAGAACAATTTTGGTTGAGGGATGCACTAAAGTAGGCCATAGTATGAAATCCAGCCACACTGGTGAAGCAAGGTGGGAGGGCAGGGTTTTGTGTATTATGTGAAACTTTGTGTTCTGGAGCATTCTTAAGTAAGTGAGATCCTTCCTGTAATTAGTGCAAAGATCTGAAGTTTACCAACACGTACATTCTTCTTAGGGAGAGTATAACTTTATGGCTGTAGCTGAAAATTGTTTGTGAATACCGATCCAGATAATCCAACAGTTACCATTGTAATTGATACATTTACTAAATAGTTCTATAAATCTGGCATTTTTGCATTACTGGATTTTTAATAAATCTAATTAAGATTGATCAACATTGACAAAATCTATAAAGTAGAAGTCTAATCCAGTATATGTAGAAGATAATGGTCTTGATTCACATCTGCAGGTGCAAAACAATATTTTACAAAGATTCACTTTAATTTCTAATTTGGGGCTTTATGGAAGCACCAGCAAAGGAAGATTTCTATGCAACTCCTTTCCTAAGTGTCTCCTTATTTGGTCTCATCCTTTAGTGGGCAGCTTTACCCAGCTCTGGACCTCCCAGTGGTGGTGATAGGTGAATTATGCCAGTTATGCAGAGGAATCCAAGCAATGAATTGTGAAATTATAAATTATAGCTTTGCAATTCTTTTCTTGACAAACATTTGGGTTTTTAATATTAAACTCCTAATTACTTGCCATCTTTCTCTTGTTAATCTTGTTTGTTGAAGTTACATTGGTAAATAGATATATCTCTTCATAATAGGGATGTAAAGAGTTAACCGGTTACCTGATAAGCGTTTAACCAGGGTAACCGGTTAACCAGCGCCAGATCAGGCTGGAGAAGCCCTCCCACCCACAGTGTGCACAGCTGTGCGCCAGTTAACCAGTCAACATATAGTTTAACAGGTTAACATTTTAAACAGGATTTTACATCCCTACTTCATAACATTTTTTGACTGCAGTTTACTTAGCTTTTGAGAGTGGGTTTTGTGAGTACTTGTATATGGTTGGCTGTGTCATTAAAAATCCTATATCTGATTCTCTTAGAATGGAAAATGTCTTACAACATGTCTTATAGAGATAGTGCTCTAGCTCTTTCATCAAAATGTTCAAGAAATGTATCAATTGAATATTTCTATCTGAAGGCCCAATTCAGTTACATTTACCTATATTGATTAGTACCTTATTTAGCTATTAGGCTAAAAGATGGTGTAAAGTACTGCTCAGGGTGGCAAATTCTGATTCTAAGTAAATAAATGGTTCACTTGTGTCATGTCTTTCCATTTAGTCTCATCAATTAGAAACTGCCTGTGATAGCAGCTCAATGTTTTAAGTAGAAAAAGTATTTTCCTCAGAAAATACAGTGTTCTGAATAAGTAAGACTGTCCACCCTTGGAATATTTTCTAAAGAGGAGAGAGAAAGAGAGGCGTTCTGAGGGTGTGTCTACACTATACAGCTTTAGCAACACAGCTGTGTTGCTATAAGTCAGGCAGTGTAAACACCTTTTGTTGGCACTTCTGCTAACAAAAACCTTCCAGCCCCTATGAGTGGTGTTTGCTTTGCACTGTTTTCACTAGTACTTGCTGCATCAAAGCTTTTGTCAAAGGTTTAAACCCCTGTGAATGACAAAATCCTTGTTGCTCAATTTCCAATGCACGCAAACCCTAAGAGTGTCTAGACTACATGGCTCCGAGAACGGAGCCATGTAGATGAGTTTACTACATATAGCAAAATGAAGCGGCGATTTAAATAATTGCCGCTTCATTTACATCAAAATGGCCACCGCGCTGTGCCGATCAGCTGATTGTCAGCACAGCACTGTAGTCTAGATGGGGATCAGCCAACTCCAGCACCCTTTGTCGTGAGATCCTGTAAGCCTTGTTTCATGAAGCATAAAGGATCTGACGACAAAGGGTTCTGGGGTTGGCTGATCCCCGTCTAGACTACCACTCTGTGCCCACAATCTGCTGATTGGCACAGCGTGGTGGCCATTTTGATGTAAAGCAGCAATTATTTAAATCACCACTTCATTTCGCTATGGCTAGTAAATTCATCTACATGGCTCCGTCAATGGAGCCATGTAGTCTAGACATACCCTAAGTGTGCCATTTCTGTTTCCACTTACAGTATATTATTGTATTTCTCAGGAAGGGTCCTTAGCATTTCTTCTGGGAACCCCTGGATATATATTTCCCATTTTAAATAGTTTCCTTTCCCCCCTATTGCAGGCACCATCCTCTAGATTAAGGAGGGCTAAACATCAGTGTAACGACTGGTGTTGTTAATGGCATTACTGATGTGAGGAAAACAATACACAGTATAGGCTATGTCTACACTCGTGGCTTCTTGCGTGAGTAATATGCAAATGAGGCTAAGCGTGGAATATTGCCAAGCCTCATTTGTATACCTAATGAGCCATCATTTTTTTCAGAAGAGGCTCTTGCACAAGAAGGAGCGTCTACACTGCCCCTTCTTGCACAAGAAAAACCCTCTTATGCAATGCTGTTACACCTATTACTTTTCAGCATTGTGCAAGAGGGTTTTTCTTGCGCAAGAAGGGGCAGTGTAGACGCACCTTCTTGCGCAAGAGCCTCTTCTGAAAAAAATGGTGGCTCATTAGGTATGCAAATGAGGCTTGGTGATATTCCACGCTTAGCCTCATTTGCATAATACTTGTGCAAGAAGCCACGAGTATAGACCTAGCCAAACTGTTTTAATGTTTATAGGATTCATTTTCAGTTTGTGAGGTTTTCATATAGCAGTTGTGTAAATTCAAATAAAAGATTCTGTTAGCAGTTACACTTCTTAAAAAAAGTCACTATTTACATCATATATTTTAATCTTAATTTCAGATTAATTTTACAAAGGCTCAATCTGATTGAAAATAAATTCAGGTTATTTAAATAGCCTTCATTTAAACTACTCCACCCTGTTGCTCCTTATTCTAAGGTAAGAATTCAGTTTCCAGACTCTTGGGAACCACTATATGGTGACTATTAATAAGTGCTGACATTAATGGCAACAGTTGTGTGAACAAATTCATAAAAATAAAGAATTCTTTAAAGTGTTTGATGTAAATATATTCATCTGATTATTTAAACAGAAATTAGTTAAAACCTTTAATGAATAGTTGTATTCTGTATGGGGATTAACCACCATATCCTGTAAAAATTAGAATTCCGTTCAGACAAGAAATTTACACACATTTTCCTGACCCTTCTAATGTGAAGGCAAATGTTTATGAACTAACTATGCTAAGATAGAGGACCTAGCTAATGTGTGAAATGTTCAGAAAGAATACTTATCTTTATGAAATGGGAATATTAGCAAGACTTTTTGGAAATTAAAACACATGAATATTTGGTTTCTCATCATATATGCTATTTCTCCATGCTACAAACAGTGAGGCAAAGTTAAAGATTAAAGCATTAAGAAAAGTGATGGTATATTTCAACATAGAGGCTTTATATGTTGTTATGCTACATTTTGAGTAAGAGCATGGAAAACATTAGATGAGAAAACATTCTTCCTTACTTTTTGAAACTAGAGAGCATTGCTTTTAAGCAGACCCTACTCCTGGTAACTTCGAGTGGTATGACCCCATGTATCTATAAACCACATGGGCAGCAATATATGCTAGTTACCTACAGTTCCTAGACCACCTAATTACAAGCATGTTCTGCAGTAATAGTTAGCCCTATGTAAAATCCATAGAAAGCAAAGCAAATAGGGATGTAAAAACTGCCTAAAAGAGTTAACAAGTTAAATGATTTGGTTAATTGGGAGGGTGGCTACTATGGCCTGGTGGCACTATGTCCACAGGTGGCAGGGGCTGCTCCAGCATCCCACCAGCCAATTAACCAGTTACCTAGTATGCAGGCTAATAAGCCACCTGCTTACCAGGTAACTAGTTAACCAGTTAACTTCTTACATCCCTAAAAGCTATTTGGTTCAATTATCAATCAGTACCGAAAGTCTGACTTTGTTTCTTCACATGATATAGGAATGTTGTGCTCTGTTTGTTACTTTACGTTGTTAGTATGGTAGAACCTCAGAGTTACATACACCTCTGAAATGTTTGTACATCTGAGCAAACATTATGGTGGTTGTTTTCAAAAGTATATTTCAAAACTGAATATAGACTTAATACAACGTTGAAAATTTACAGAAGAAAAATGCCACTTAACCATCTTAATTTAAACTGAAACAAATACAAACCCAGTTTTCCTACCTTTTACAAACTGTTATTAAACATTTAACAAAATACTGTATTGTCTCTGGTGGCCTAGGACTGTGTGTTTGTGGTTTACTGGTCAGTTTGTAACACTAGTATTCATAACTCTGAGGCTCTACAACTATAGCTGTATATCTGAGAAATGTTCGCATAACATAAGTATTTCATTATTAATTATATGTATCATATCTCACTTCTTTTGTAACAAACACAGTAATCAAAAAGGCTTATTCCATCCTGTCTCCACAGAAAGGAAAGCAAGTCAGCCATAAAGCCATCTGTGGTGCAAAAACAGTTTATACCAATACTTATTACATAGAATATGTTTGTATGCTATTTTGGTGAATAAGGGTTAATCAAGACACCACCCACATTTAAGTAGTAATCTCTCTAGCATTAATTTATCATAAATTAAACTCAAATATCATGTACATAGATATACTCTTTATAATTATGATTATTTATCTTGTCCTGTGTTGATGCTTGAGATCCTGAATTATCTGTCTTTAATTCAACATTATCTATTAAAGTAGTTAAATGAGCAACTCACAGTTCCAGTGACAGGAAATTTATATAAGGTTGTAATTATTTTCTGCTAAATGGTGTGAATAGATAATATACTATGACAACACAGTTTCACGACTCTCATTTTACTTTCTACTTTTTAAAAACAATAGATCAGTACTTTTGAAGATTTTTAATTTGTTTTATAATCCAGTTCATAATCCTGTCATTGCTGCAGCATTTTCCTACATAAATGCTATCCATGGTGGAATGATGAAAGCCATAGCTTAATCTAATTCTGTAGTGTAAAGAAACAGTATTTTCTTCAGTTTTCAGAAACACTGTAGACAAAAGGTAGATATTGGGCTGTTTGCTTACAATTTTAATTAATACTCTTATAAAAATTTGAAATAGGCACCTATACTACATTATATAAATATTAATAGTTGAGACAATATTCCAGATATTCAGATAGGAAATAACTGATTCAATTGTGTTAGTAAAAGGTATCAAAGTACCTTTCTCTACACTAGTGATGGGCATCCACAAATTGTAGTGAGCCGCATGAGTGGCTCTCCTTCACCTGTGTGGGCTGCAGCAGCCCGTGGCTCACTGGGATTCCACCTGTGGCCCTCCCTGTGCACCCTCCCTCATTTTGTGCCTCTCACGTCCAGGAACCCCACACTTACCTGCTCCTCTCCCACAACTTTTGGAGTGTATAAATCACCTGACTTGTGCTCCATCCCTGCTCTTCCCTCTCCCTCCCAGAGCTGGATCACCGTGAACTACTGATTTGTGACATTCCAACTATGGAGGGAGAAGGAGGAGGAGTGGGGATGGAGTGTATGTCAGATGATTCCTAAGCTCTGAAAGTTCTGGGAGGGAGAGGGGATGTGTAGGGAGTGTGGGGCTCCCGTGTCCCAGTGCATGAGAGGCATGTGGGGGAGAGAGGCTGCCAGGGGATCCTCAGGCTGCAGGTGGAGCCCCAGTGGGCTGCAGATAGCCCACCACTGCTCTACACCCTGTCATTAAGTTCTTTATATCTTCTCACAAATACAGCAAAGTTAACTTTCCCAGCATTTGAAAAACAATATATTTACAAAGGTTTGGGGCATCCTGTTATATCTTCGTAAATCAGGTTTCTATTGAACATACCCTAGCCTATGGGTGGAGAAACTTTTTTGGGTTGGGGGCCACTGACCACTGAAAAAAATCTTTTGGGGGCTTCACACAAGTGGCAACCAAAAAGAAAAAAAATCTCATTGATGTGTCTCCCAATTGAGGAGGAGAGAGACACTCCCCACATTCCCCTTGTACACTAGACCCTAGGGGGGCCCAGGCTTGAAGATTTTTGTGTGCTCCAGTCCTAAGGGCAGGTGGTCAGAGGAGGCTGGAGCATCAGCACAGACTGACCATTAAATAGTCTAATATTGTAACTTAATTACATCTGTTGAAAGCATAGCTATCCTTCAATACCTGGAGACAATATTATCTTCATAGTTTGTTTAAATTAATGTATGAATATAATTTGCTTGCTACGTCTGTTTTCTTACATGAAATTTTGTTTAAAAATTATCTTGAATTGGAATAATGCCTCTAACTCTTCTGTAAGCACTTCTCAGGTATAGAAAGTTTCTTGTAATGATACAAGTCTTCATACATTCATTAATATTAGTTCTGTACAACTGACTTTTGTTGTGCTAAGTGTGCTTACATCATTCCTTACATACATTTAGCTATGTATCATTGCAGTCATTACTGATGTTATGGTAATGGTAATGACATTGCAATAAGGCATAGAATGATATGTTGAAAACTACTTTAATTTTGTTTGGTACTCAACTTTGTCTAAGGTTAACTATTGAGAACATCTCCATGTTTTTTTAAATTATTAGGATACAGGCTTTTGATTTCTTTGGATAAATGGTCTTGCAGTAATGGGGGAACACAAATTCAGACATTAGTTTTATGACTCTTTCCTTTACTACTACTGTTACTTTGTTAGCTTTTCTAAATTTATTTATGTATTTATTTACTTACAGGACAGGTATGAGTACCAGAGTAACAAGTAGTTTCAAAATGCACAGGAAAACGCATGTGCATTAGCAAAAGAGAATGTGAAATAATGGCTATTGAAATTAAATTAATGTGCTTTTTTTCCCTTCTGAAATTTCAGAAATCTGAAAGGTATTGTTGAAAAATCATAAGACGTGATTACATATCAGTGATTCTGGGTTAAGAAAAAAGTTTTTAAATTAAGAGCTATTAATTCATATTTTTCTGTTTGTGCAAATCTTTCTGTTGTGTCTGTTGGTTTGGTCACAATGCTGGGAAAAATGTCCCATTCAAAGTATGGTCTGTTTTATAGTCAGAGTGAGAGAATAATTTTAATAATTAAAATGCTCTGTTAATATTATTGATGCTTATTTTCAATATATTTTAAGTTGCTTTTCATAGTAGCCAAATCACATGCCAAATTACATTGTTTCCACTAGGGGAAATTGTGCTATTTCTAATTTTGTGAGATGGGGTATTCAATAAAATGAATAATTATTTTATAAGCCATTAATAAATGTTCTAGCTACATCACCCTGACGTTCAAGAAATAGTAGGAAAAACTACAGTAAAAGTCATTTATTTTTTCTTTTTATAGTATAAAAAATTAAAAATAATTTATACCGGTCAGAAAAAAGCAACATAACAACAAATGTTTTATATATACCAGATTTTTCTGGAGAACAATTTCATCCTGATGGCTGGCAACCTAATAGTCTATCATCAGGATCTTCAATGTTATGGTTACAGAGCCTGCTATGATGAAAGCTGCTATCATCTTTAGGTTTCTAAATGATCCTGAAGCACACAGTGTAATTTGTATGAATACAAAATGTAACAGGAGCAAAATATAATAGGAAAACAATAGCAAATGATAAATCTCAAGTGGGCCTCATATCAGAAAGGCCACTCACTAACAGTCTAGCATTTGTTCAAAAATAATTGCTTACTATTTTTACTCCAAATATTTTACAGTTTCATGTGATCGCATGCCTTAGGGTTTACAAATATAAAGATGCACTCTTTGCACACTTACTAGTTGTATGTGTGAATGCTAGTTGTATGTGTGGAGGAGACTGGAGGTTTCTTTGGCCACATATACCAATGTTTGTTGTTCCTTGCACATAATGTTGCATGGTTAATATTAATTAAAATTCAAAATAAATATACTGATATAAATAAAATCTATATTGTGGGTTTTATTTTCAGAAACTAAATGTTTACAGCTCATCTGACGGTAGTACAATTGATATAGCTTCCCTTGGAGAAGAAAAAGCAGATATTGCCTCAGAAGAAGCACTTGAACCAAAGGCCTGTTTTACAGAAGGTATGGAAAGAACATTTTGGTTATCAATTCCCAGTAGTGCAGGCTGATGCAGTTATGCTCCAGGCTTAAATTAGGCTAGATCAGAAGGGGCTAAAGAGGGCTGGTTGCTGACAGGTTGTTCATAATTTTAGGATACCTTCTCAAGGCCTTGACCCCCCCCCCAAAATTTTAACCATATACTTAACTTTACCCATTGCTAACAGTCGGTGAAGTGACCATTTTCATTAATGAGGCATTTTGGATAAACTCGAGATAAGATTATTGGGTCTATAAAGTTTATACTCTCAGTCACTCCAGTAAAAGTAGAAATCTTCCCTTTCAAACAATATTAAATATGTAGTTTTCAGTTGATGTGTTCTATGAGGACATCTGATTTAAAACCAAGTCTTAAACTAAAATGTGATGAAAACAAAGAAATTTCATAAGATTTGGGAACCTAAGTTTGGTGCAGTACTAGTTTCACCAGTGAAACACTTTCAGAAGGAAAATTTCTTCCAAAATCCCCCATAACTCTTAAGAGTGGAGACATACTACATAGCAGTTTCAAATCTTCAGCTCTCAGCATTAAGACCAAAGGTTTTTTTATATATTTAGTAAGAAAAGCCTACTGAGTAGCTTATCATCCAGGGGTATGATCCTTGAGTCATCTTGGGCTGATCAAATTCTTGATGTGATTTGTGTTAAGATCAATGGCTTTTCACTTGCTGGCTGCAAGAAACCGATGTTACATCCATTAGTAGCAATCAGTCATCCTAAACAGATGCCTTATACCAGTGGTGCTCAACCTTTTTTTTTTCACGACCCCCAGGGCCGGGAAAATTTTTATTGAGCAAAAAAACCCCCACCTGTGGCCCCTTTAATTTAAAGTTCTGGTCCGCTGCCCCTGTTGCACGTATGACAGGAGCCAAGCCAGGAAAACAAAATGGTGCCTAGCCCGGCGCTGTGACTTGACCACGGGTTGCGCACCACTGCCTTATACATCTCAATGCACAGATGAGAAAGGACAATTTGGGGAAACTAAGTTAGTTGCTGAGAGTACGGAGAGACTTCTGCCCTCACTGTCAAAGTCAGCATAGCAATCTGCTAGTGTCTACCATCAGCAAGGGTGCCCAGGCAGTCACTGTTACCATGGCAGAGAGAGAAATCTGCATCAGAAGCTTCAAAGAAAACCTAGATAAATTTTTCTCCAAATTAACAGTATTCTCAGCATGACAAAGACAATATGAGCATTTCTGTACAAGAGCTCACAATTTCTGTACAAGACTCTGCCTTGGGATCCACCTTTTCTGTACTCAGAGTTTTAAGTAACAGCTAGTAGTACTCACAACAAGGTATAGGTCAAAATTTAAACACCTATATTACATAGACAATAGGCATATCAATGTCCTGCCCAGAGAAACAGACTGACCATAACTGGAAAGCTAACGGAAAGAATGCATACCTACCAGTTCTTCAAAATCAAAGAAGAGCTTCTGAATCCAAAACACCAACGGACATAGCTGGTCATAATTTTACCAAAACTACAAATAATTGCAAAGATCCCAAATTTCATTCCATTGATGATTACCTGGCAGAGGTAATCCATAACCTCTTATTTTCAAAGGCTAGGATTGCTGGTGCCATCATCTGTTTTATTCCCTAAATCAGCTTCTCATAATCACTTTTTAAATTTCTGGAACCACTCTCCTAATCCATTGCAATGCAGTAGGTGTCATTCTCAGATGATGAAACAGGTAAGTACAAATAACATGCCGAAAGTCAACCCAGTTTCCACTCTAGACCCTTGTATACTCATAGTGGAAGCAAGCCTTGCAGTATGGATACCATACTCAGAAGACAAATTTCCAAAATTTCAACATACACCTTCTTTAGATCAGTTTGGCTATGTCTACACTGTGATCTTTTTCCGTAAAAAGATACTCAAATTGCGCTTTTATTTCGGAAGAGGCTTTTCCGACATTTGTCCCATCTTCATGGGGCCAAACATGGGAAAAACCTCCTTTTTTGGAAGAGCCCTTATTCCTCATAAAATGAGGAATATAGGGTTTCCGAAAGAACTTGCCCTCTTTTTCGGGAACTGTTACTGCTCTTGTAGGCATTCAAGAAGTTTGGGGTGGGGGGAATTGCTCAGTGCAGGGCCCCTTTCTTTTCCTCATTAGTGCTCCAGGAGCATCCCAGGGATGTAGGACCACAGATGTTGCTGGACAAGGTAAATCTGGACAATAGAGGTCTAAATTATACGTGTATAAGTGAAAAAGTGGGCAGAAACAATCCTAAATCATCAAAAAGGGTGTCATAAGTTTCAAAGTAATAGGATTTTCCAAAGAAATCCCCCAAAAGATGGATCAGATGCTCACATTTCACACTAGTCAGCATTTACCTTTGATATCTGTAATAAGGAAGGCTATGCAGGAGTCTATTAAATATTCTTGACAGGAACTGAATATTTTAATTACCCACCTTGGTAAGATTCCCTGATGTGGAGAAACCATAATTAGTATGTGTCTATAAACTCTGTTTTTCCCCACTGAAAAGTAATTTGAATATCACTATTATTGTGTGTGTGTGTGTGTATCCCACACACCTAGTGGGTGTGGTTCACTGTCCCATGTAGTGGCACTTAGACTGCTTACAGCAAAAAATAAGAATGAGTGAAGCCGTGAAGCCTAAGCTGAGAGACTGCTGGCTTTATACTCAAGCTGTAGAGGCTCCTGCAGTAAGCTCCATAGGTTCCAGGTTTGAATCTGCCTGGTGGCGATTACATGTACAACAGATTTTTTATTTACAAATTGTAACATTCAAATAAACCTGTTTAAGGAGATTTGAGGGGGGAAAAGCTCATAGAAATTAAAAGGAGAACTACCAAGGTAAAATTTTTGAAATAAAACATTGTTATTCATTTAAAATCAAATACTTCAAAGAATTGTGCCATACAAAATTTAACTCTATTCATTGGGATTACTTATGTGAATAAATATTTGTTGGGATAAATAGTGCACTGTTTGCTGCTATTGAGTAATCTGCCTGTAGAATACTTATATGGTAGTAAGCACTATAAAGGATAAGTTGGAAAGTATTTGTAGATAAAAACATAAGAATGGCCATCCTGGGTCAGACCAAAGGTACATCTAGCCCAGTATCCTGTCTTCTGACTAGTCAATGCCAGATGCCCCAGAGGGAGTGAACAAAATAGGTAATCATCACGTGATCCCTCTCCTGTCATCCATTTCCAGACTCTGAGAAACAGAGGCTAGGGGCACCATTCCTGCTCATCCTGGCTAATAAGTATTGATGGCACTAACCTGCATGAATTTATCTAGTTCTTTTTTGAACCCTGTTAAAGTCCTAGTCTTCACATCACCCTCTGGCGAAGATTTCCACAGGTTAATTGTGCGCTACATGAAGAAAACCTTCCGTTTGTTTGTTTTAAACCTTCTACCTATTAATTTCATTTGGTGACCTCTAGTTCTTATGTTATGAGAACAAATTAAACATGTTTCCTTACTCACTTTTTCCACACCTGTCATGATTTTATAGACCTCTATCATATCCCCCTTAGTCTCCTCTTTCCTAAACTGAAAAGTCAGTCTTTTAATCTCTCTTCATATGGGACCCATTGCAAGCCCCTAATAATTTTGTTGCCCTTTTCTGAATCTTTTCCAATGCCAATGTATCTTTTTTGAAATGAGATGATTATATCTGTATGCAGTATTAAGATGTGGGCATATCATGGTTTTATATAATGGCAATAAGATATTCTCTGTCTTATTCTCTATCCCTTTTTTAATGATTCCTAACCTTCTGTTTGCTTTTTTGACTGCCACTGCACACTGAGTGGATGTTTTCAGAGAACTGTGATTCCGAGATATCTCTCTTGAGTACTTGCAGCTAAATTAATCCACACCATATTATATGTACTATTGAAATTTTTTCCCAATGTGCATTACTTTACATTTATTAACATTAAATTTCATTTGCTATTTTGTTGCCCAATCACTTAGTTTGGTGAAATCTTTTTGAAGCTCTTTTTGGGGTTGCTTTGGTCTTAACTATCTTGAGCAGTTTAGTATCATCTGCAAATTTTGCCACCTCGCTGTTTACCCCCTTTTCCAGATCACTTATAAATAGGTTGAATAGGATTGGGCCCAGGACAGACCCTTAGGGACACCACTAGTTACCATTCTGAAAACTTACAATTTATTCCTACCCTTTGTTTCCTGTCTTTTAACTAGTTATCAATCCGTTAGAGGCGCTTCCCTCTTAACCTATGAAAATTAACTTTTCTTAAGAGCCTTTGGTGAGCCTGATTTAAAGGATAGGTTACAAACCACTGTTAATAGTTCCACATTTTCACATTTTAGTTCTTTTAGAACTTTTGGGTAAATGTCATCTGGTCCTGGTGACTTGTTACTGTTAAATTTATCAATTTATTCTAAAACCTCCTCTGATGACACCTCAATCTGGGACAATTTCTCAGATTAGTCACCAAGAAAGAAGGGCTCAGGTTTGGGAATCTCCCTAATATCCTCAGCTGTGAATACCGAAGCAAAGAATTAATTTAGTTTCTCCACAATAACGTTATCATCTTTGAATGTTCCTTTGGCATCTTGATCGTCCAGGGGCCCAACTGGTTGTTTAGCAGGCTTCCTGCTTCTGATGTACTTAAAAAAGATTTTGCCATTACTTTTTAAATTTTTGTCTAGCTGCTCTTCAAACTCCTTTTTGGCTTTTCTTATTATATTTTTACACTTAATTTGACAGAGTTTATGCTCCCTTATATTTTCCTCACTAGGATTTAACTCCTTCTTTTTAAACAATGTCTTTTTATCTCTCACTGCTTCATCTGGTTCTTAAATATATTGGGTAGTATTAAAACAGCATTTTAAAAATCTGATTTATTTCTTACTCTAATTTTTCAACAAAAGAAAACTTGTTTTCCTATTAAGCTATACAGAAACCAGATTACCTCTCCAAGCTATATTTTAAGTCCAAACTACTTTTATAGTATCCTAGTATAGGTTGCACCTCCCAAATCTGAGATTCTCTCATCCAGCAACATCCGTGGTCCATCATCACCATGGATGTTGCTGGATGAGAGAGCCCCGGGCCAGGAGGGCCAGCAGCTGGAAGCCTGGTGCAACCCTGCCAATCTACTAGCAGTGGGGTCACAGCAGACCTGGAGAGAGAGAGCAATTGGAACTGTCTGCTTCCTGGCAGTGTGCCCCAAACCTTAGCAGCCCAACAGGGGCAGTCTGACTGGGCCACGTAAGTCTGGGAGGTAGTGGTGCCACCGCAGCCCGGGTGGCGGCGGTGGTGGCAACATGATTGGGGTTGCCTGCTGCCCGACATCATGGCTGGGGTTGCAGCCTCAGCAGCCTGGGAGGGGAAGCTGGCTGCAGCAGCCCGATAGAATCAGCGTGGCTGGAGTTGTGCACTGTGCAGCAGTGGGACTGGGGCTGTGGCTGCAGCAGCAGTAACCCGATTGGACAACCTGTCATTCAGCAGTGGAGCTGGAGCTTCCTGGCCAGCCGACAGTGAAACCAGGGCTAGGGCTGGCCTACAGACAGCCCAGCCACACTGAAGGAGCCAGCAGTGGGCTGAGGGGATGGTATCAGGTAACCTCCCCTTTTCTGGCAAGTTTCCTGATCTGGGACCAGTCAGGTCCCAACGGTGCCGGACAAGAGAGGTCCATCCTGTACATAATTACACTATTCTAATGAAAATACTGTTATATTTTTTATTAGAAAACATAGATATGTGGAATATATTCAAATGAGTAAAGTTATATGTAAATATCTACAAGATCAGTGATTTAGTCTCTGTCTTCTGCTAACTACAATTGTTCCTGGTTTTATATGTACATTTTTTTTAAAGTTGTAGATGAAAGCTCAGATAGATCATTGTCTCTAATTCCCTGTTTGATATAGCATCAGAAGAATAGCAGAAACTAAGTATTAAAAATAATGCTTGTGAGGCATTATTTACTATTTGAGGATAATATTCATAGAATCATAGAATAATAGGACTGGAAGGGACCTCAAGAGGTCATCGAGTCCAGCCCCCCGCCCTCAAGGCAGGACCAAGCTCCGTCTACACCATCCCTGACAGATGTCTATCTAACCTGTTCTTAAATATCTCCAGAGAGGGAGATTCCACCACCTCCCTTGGCAATTTATTCCAATATTTGACCACCCTGACAGTTAGGAATTTTTTCCTAATGTCCAATCTAAACCTCCCCTGCTGCACTTTAAGCCCATTATTCCCTGTCCTGTCCTCAGAAACCAAGAGGAACAAATTTTCTCCTTCCTCCTTGTGACACCCTTTTAGATATTTGAAAACCGCTATCATGTCCCCCCTTAATCTTCTTTTTTCCAAACTAAACAAGCTCAGTTCATGAAGCCTGGCTTCATAGGCCATGTTCTCTAAACCTTTAATCATTCTTGTCACTCTTCTCTGTACCCTTTCCAATTTCTCCACATCTTTCTTGAAATGTGGCGCCCAGAACTGGACACAGTACTCCAGCTGAGGCCTAACTAGTGCAGAGTAGAGCGGCAGAATGACTTCACGAGTTTTGCTTACAACACACCTGTTGATACAACCTGGAATCATATTTGCTTTTTTTGCAACAGCATCACACTGTTGACTCATATTCAACTTGTGGTCCACTATGACCCCTAGATCCCTTTCCGCCATGCTCCTTCCTAGACAGTCGCTTCCCATCTTGTATGTATGGAACTGATTGTTCCTTCCTAAGTGGAGCACTTTGCATTTCTCTTTATTAAACCTCATCCTGTTTACCTCTGACCATTTCTCTAACTTGCTAAGGTCATTTTGAATTATGTCCCTATCCCTCAAAGAAGTTGCAACCCCACCCAGTTTGGTATCATCTGCAAACTTAATAAGCGTACTCTCTATCCCAATATCTATATCATTGATGAAGATATTGAACAGTACGGGTCCCAATACAGACCCTTGCGGAACTCCACTTGTTATCCCTTTCCAGCAGGATTTAGCACCGTTAACAACAACTCTCTGGCTACGGTTATCCAGCCAATTATGCACCCACCTTATCGTGGCCCTATCTAAGTTATATTTGTCTAGTTTATCAATAAGAATATCATGCGAGACCATATCAAATGCCTTACTAAAGTCTAGGTATGTGACATCCACCGCTTCTCCCTTATCCACAAGGCTCGTTATCCTATCAAAGAAAGCTATCAGATTAGTTTGGCATGACTTGTTCTTCACAAACCCATGCTGGCTATTCCCTATCACTTTATTACCTTCCAAGTGTTTGCATATGATTTCCTTAATTACCTGCTCCATTATCTTCCCTGGGACAGACGTTAAACTGACCGGTCTGTAGTTTCCTGGGTTGTTCTTATTCACCTTTTTATAGATGGGGACAATATTTGCCCTTTTCCAGTCTTCTGGAATCTCCCCTGTCTGCCATGATTTTTCAAAGATCATAGCTAAAGGCTCAGATACCTCCTCTATCAGCTCCTTGAGTATCCTGGGATGCATTTCATCAGGACCTGGTGACTTGCTGACATCTAACTTTCCTAAGTGATTTTTAACTTGTTCTTTGTGTATCCTATCTTCTAAACTTACCCTCTCTCTGCTTGTAGTCACTACGTTAGGCACACCTCCAGACTTCTCGGTGAAGACCGAAACAAAGAAGTCATTGAGCATCTCCGCCATTTCCAAGTTTCCTGTTACTGCTTCTCCCTCCTCACTAAGCAGTGGGCCTACCCTGTCCTTGGTCTTCCTCTTGCTTTTAATGTATTTATAAAAGGTCTTCTTGTTTCCCTTTATGCCTGTAGCTAGTTTGATCTCATTTTGTGCCTTTGCCTTTCTAATCTTGCCCCTGCATTCCCGTGTTGCTTGCCTATATTCATCCTTTGTTATTTGTCCTAGTTTCCATTTTTTATAGGACTCCTTTTTTATTTTGAGATCATGCAAGATCTCTTTGTTAAGCCAAGCTGGTCTTTTGCCATATTTTCTATCTTTCC
Organism: Pelodiscus sinensis; assembly: GCF_052426305.1. Classification (NCBI taxonomy): domain Eukaryota; kingdom Metazoa; phylum Chordata; order Testudines; family Trionychidae; genus Pelodiscus; species Pelodiscus sinensis. The sequence goes on along the minus strand of NC_143058.1, from coordinate 39,438,863 downwards.
TACACAGCGGAATTGTTTACTTTTGGGCCCTTACATACTGATTTGTCATAATTCAATGTCCTGATTATTAGGTTGTGTACGGAAGTTCAAGTGCTGTCAAGTCAGCCTAGAAGATAAGAAAGGGAAAATCTGGTGGAATCTTCGAAAAACCTGCTACAAGATAGTTGAACACAACTGGTTTGAGACCTTCATTGTCTTCATGATTCTCCTTAGCAGTGGTGCTCTGGTAAGTGAAATGTATAACTGGTATATTATTTCTGAGAGAAAATGTCTTTAGAAAAGTAGTTAATCAAAGATAAATGTTTAGCACAGTGTTTTTTACACTAGAATTGGTTTTTCAATATTAATAGAAAATGTCCTGACTGGAATGTCATATGGACACCCAGAATTGCTTTATACTAGCATTAACTGAGATTAATCTTCACACTGATCTGGCCAGTGATCTGGGTTTGTTAGACTGCTTTCTGTTTCTGCTATAACCCTTGGTCACTACTCTAGCCGTATCCACTTTGAAGTCTCTGTCAGCTCTGTCCTTTGGGTGCTGAGAACACTGTAGCAGAGATGTGGCTACCCTATGAGTACATTTACATTGTGTGGCTCTTTCAAAGTAAGCTATCCTGGAATAGTTATTCTGAAATAGCTTATTTTAAAATAAGAATAGCAGAAACTAAGTATGAAAAATTAACTTGTGAGGAATTATTTACTATTTCAGGATAATATTACATATTGATTTGTCATAATTCAATGTCCTGATTATTAGGTTGTGTATGGAAGGTCAAGTCAGCCTAGAAGATAAAAAAGGGAAAACCTGGTGGAATCTTCGAAAAACCTGCTACAAGATAGCTGAACACAACTGGTTTGAGATCTCACCAGGGTCATTCTAAGTTATTCCTCCCCAGTGCCTCTGGGGCTCTAAATGGAGATAGCACATCTACACTGCAGGGAAGCCTCAAAATTAGTCCGAGCAGGCTCCCCTAATGTAGATGTGCTATCTGGATTTAGAGCCCCAGAGGCATTAGGGAGGAATAACTTAGCCCCTCACCAGGGCTATTCTATTTCGAAATAGCAGCAGTGGAGTGTCTACACACACCTTAGTTCAAAGTAGCTATTTCAGAATAGGTGTTATTCCTCATAAAATGAGGTTTGCAGATTTCTGAATAAATTGTCTGTTATTTCGTAATAATTTCAAAATAACGGGAATGGCAGTGTAGATGCTCACATTGTTATCTTGAAACAATGCTAGTTACCTTGAAATAACGGTTCAGTGTAGATGCAACCTATGTGTATAATTCTTTCCTTTTTTGGGCACCTCTCTGGGGATAGTCATAATCTATCTTTTATTCTCTTTGTGGGAAAATGGGAATGGTGGTCAAACCCAGATTTCATAAGAGCTTGATCAGGTGAAAAAGAAAATGTAAAATGAAATGTAAAAACTCTATCAAGGTTCTTGGACCACATACCTTTATAGATTCCTCCAGCTAAATACCTCTTACCTGTCCCAACCTTGTGGTGGATTTCATTGCCTAGAGAGCCTCACCAGGCTCTTAAGCAAAGTAAACTGTCATGAGACAAGAAGGAAGGTGCTCTCTTGGTTTTGTAATTGGTTAAAAGATAGGAAACAAAGGATAAGAATAAATTATCAGTTTTCAGAATGTAGTGAGGTTAATAGTGATGTACCCCAGGGTCCATACTGGGATCATTTTTTTTCATCATAGTCATAAAAAGGGGGTAAACAGTGAGGTGGCACAATTTGTAGATGAAACAAAACTACTCATGATAGTTAAGTCCTATGCAGAAGCGCAAAGACCTATAAAGGGATCTCAAAGCTGGGTGACTGGACAACAAGAGGGCAGGTGAATTTTAGTTCTGATAAATGCATTATACTGCAAATTGGAAAACATAACCCCAGCTATACTCACAAAATGATGAGGTCTAAATTCCACTCAAAAAAGAGATGTTGAAGTCATTCTGGATACAGGCAGTCCCCGGGTTAGGTACAAGATAGGGACTGTAGGTTTGTTCTTAAGGTGAATCTGTATGTAAGTCGGAACTGGCATCCACATTCAGCCGCTGCTGAAACTGATCAGTTTCAACAGCGGCTGAATCTGGACACCAGTTCCGACTTACATACAGATTCAACTTAAGAACCCCAGGCGTCCCCAAGTCAGCTGCTGCTGAAACTGATCAGCAGCTGATTCCAGGAAGCCCGGGGCAGAGCAACTCTGCCTCGGGCTTCCTGTAGTCAGCCGCTGGTCAGTTTCAGCAGCGGCTGACTTGGGGACGCCTGGGGCAGAGCAGCTCGGGTGCTGCTGGGTTGGTCCAGTAGTGCGGCCGCTCCTCGGCGCTACTGGACCAATCCAGCAGCACCCCAGCTGCTCTGCCCCAAGCGTCCTGATTCAGCCGCTGCTGAAACTGATCAGCAGCGGCTGAATCAGGACTCCTGGGGCAGAGCAGCTGGGGTGCTGCCTGGTTGGTCCAGTAGCGCCAAGGAGCGGTGCTGCGGGACCAACCGGCAGCGCCCCACCTGCTCTACCACAGGCCCCGGGCTTTGCTCCACGTTTCCCTGGTCTGCTGGGGCGGGGGCACTAGGTGCGTCCCCCCCAGCAGACCAGGGAGACGCGGAGCAAAGCGGCGGAGGACCCGGGCCGGACCGTGGCGCTTCCAGATCAGCTGGTCTGCAGATCAGCTGGAAGCGCCGCAGGTCCGGCCCTGGGTCCTCCGCCGCTTTGCTCAGCGTCTCCCTGGTCTGCCTGGTCCCGCCGCCCGCCTCCTCCGGGGCGAGAATAGCTTCTCCCCGTCTCCCTGGTCTGCTGGGGGAGCCAGCAGACCAGGGAGACGCTGAGCAAAGTGGCGTAGGACCCGGGGCCGGACCCGCGGCCCTTCCAGATCAACTGGAAGCGCCGCGGGTCCGGCCCCGGCTCTTCCGCCGCTTTGCTCAGCGTCTCCCTGGTCTGCAGACCAGGGAGACACTGAGCAAAGCGGCGGAGGACCCGGGGCCGGACCCGCGGCACTTCCAGATCAGCGCCGCGGGTCCGGCCCGGGTCCTCCGCCGCTTTGCTCCCCGTCTCCCTGGTCTGCTGGCTCCCCCAGCAGACCAGGGAGACGGGGAGAAGCTTTTCTCGCCCCGGAGGAGGCGGGCGGCGGGACCAGGCATCCCACCGCTCCAGTCCTCCGGGGCGAGAAAATCCCCATTCGTAACTGCGGATCCGACATATGTCGGATCCGCGTAACTCGGGGACTGCCTGTAGTTCTCTAAAAACATGTATAAATCCATGGTATACCCATATCTTGAATACTGTGTGCACATGTGGTCATTTTATCTCAAAAAATATATATTAGAATTAGAAAAGGGCAACAAAATAATTAGGGATATGGAACAGCTGCCATATGAGGAGAGATTAATATAACTAGGACTTTTCATCTTAGAAAAGAGAAAACAAAGAGGGGATATAATTTAGGTCTATCAATTCATGATTGGAATGTGGAGAAAGTAGATAAGAAAGATATTTACTCCTTCTCTTAACATAAGAACTACGGATCACCAAATTAAATTAACAAGCAGCAAGTTTAAAACAAAGAAAAATAAGTATTTTTTCATGGCATGCACAGTCAACCTGTGGAACTTCTTGCTAGAGAATGTTGTGAACGCAAGACTACAACAGGGTTCAAAACAGAACTAGATGAATTCATAGCGGATAGGTTCATCGATGGCTGATAGCTAGAGTAAGCAAGGATGGTGTCCTCAATCTCTGTTTGCTAGAAGATGGGAAGTAGATAATAGGAGATGGATCACTTGTTGTTGCTTGTGTTCTTTCTATTCATTCACTCTAGGGCACCTGGCATTGGCCACTGTTAAAAGATAGGATACTGGGCTAGATGGACCTTTGGTCTGATCCAGTATAACAGTTCTTACAGATTTTAACATGTGCCTTATATTTGTTGCTTTTTAATTTGTCAGATTACCTTCAGCTCTATCCCTTCCCACTGTACACAGAATACTGGATAATGTACTGGCAGAAAAATCAGCTGTTGAGACATTGTGACAAATTGGTAGATAGTAGGTTAGATGAGTGGTTGGACTGCAAGATGAAGAAAAGAGGGAGAGAGCTTTTGATATAAAAACCTGCAGATTTGTGCATAAATGGAGAACTGGTTTTGAGACTAAGACTAATGGGCTGTAGGCTGTCTGTTTCCATTTTGGAGCAGAAGTGCATGGGTAGACATGGGAGGATGACAGGTGAAGAATTTTATTTTGTGTTCTGAAAAAGCTAGACAGCAACAAGAACACACTTTTAAGGGAACAATGCAAACACTTAAGAAAATCCCATAATGGTGTAGCAACTCTAGACAAAGAATCCCTGTGAACTTTCAGTCCCTATAGTACATATTACACTGATTGATATTTCTTATAATCCCAACCTTTCTTAGGGTGTATCTCTTAAAATTAACATTTCTGATGTGTTGAGTCTAGACTCCATGTCTGCTTGCTAGTCATCCACTCATGGGATTCAGGGCATTAACTTGCTCTCACCATATTAATAAATTCTCCTTTGAGCCACTTAATTGCTATCAAATGAATTTTATTGTATGAAAAGTTCTGTTTGTGTAAATAGTAACTTTGACTAATAGATGGTACTTTTCATTCACATATTAGAAACAGATCTGTGTATCCATGCTGTATAAAGACAAACCAATGTTACGTGCATTATTGTCCTAATTTCTTTGAACAGATACCATATGTGTTTCATTTTAATTAGATGTTTACTTGCCCGTTATTTTCACACACCTTGATACTCAGTCTAGTCTGGCAAAATTCTCCAAATTACATTTTTAAAAATTCTCTAGGGTTGTAGCCAAAATCCCCTAACCATTAAGCTTTTCATTTATTTTGACACTCTATCATGTATCCTGCTTGTGGTTTAAAAAGAGGCACCTGGAAATCTGTCTTGTTTATATTTCTTGTAATTATTCACTGCATGAGCTCTGTCATTTGAGGGTTAGGGATGTGTCAGTTACAGGATCCAGTATTGGGTCACTGTGCTCATTTCTTCTTGGCACATAACTTTGCGAGCTACAAATATTACTGTTTACTATTGCCTGGTACACTGAATTGAGGTTTGCCTTGTTTGAGTCACAGGGTTTATGTCTGAGAAGACAGTAGAATATTTTCTAAAAATCTTTTGAGGATTGCTGTAGTCACTCCAATCATCATCTATCAAAGATTCAAATCTCAGAAATATACTTTGTGCTGAGTTCTATTTTCAGAAAACATCCTGAATTGGAAAGCAATTTATCTTTGCCTTTTTATCATCAGCCCATGCAGCCTAAATTGTAACTTGCAATGGTTAATAAATACTGAACTTGAATACTATTTGTTTAACAGGCTTTTGAAGATATATATATTGAAACGCGCAAGACTATCAAGACCATTCTAGAATATGCAGATAAGGTCTTCACTTACATCTTCATTCTGGAAATGTTGCTAAAATGGATAGCCTATGGTTTTCAAACCTATTTCACTAATGCCTGGTGCTGGCTGGACTTCCTGATTGTTGATGTATGTATTGTAATCTATTAATAACCTATTTTTACTGTATTGTAAGTTTGCCATTCTACATAATTCATTGTTAATCATATGTATAATGAGGATAGTACTCTGGGTTAAAAATGACCAAAAATATCATATGATTGGTGAACATTTCCCTGATGCCTTGTGATTATTTAATGACTCACTAAAAATTCATTTGTATGTTATGTTTTCAGCAGTAATCTTCACGTTGATTTTTATAGTACTCCTGCTCGATGAGGTTGCAAGACAACTTTAAATATAGCCCTCCCATTTTTCAACCGCTTGTATGACTATATTGGAAACTAAATCTTTCTCATTTCTGGCTTTGCTTGGTTTCTGTCCTCAATTTCAGTTTTGGCAAGGCTTCTGTCTATATTTGTCTCTTTGAATACTATACTTTAAAACAGAAGTAATCTATTTGTATGGGTAATAGAATTACTCTTTTACTGCTAGCTATGATAAAATCTTAGATTGGTTTCTTCAGTCAAAAGCAGCAAGGAATCCTGTGGCACCTTATAGACTAACCGAAGTGTTAGAGCATAAGCTTTTGTGGGCATCTGACGAAGTGGGTCTTTGCCCACGAAAGCTTATGCTCCAACACCTCAGTTAGTCTGTAAGGTGCCACAGGACTCCTTGCTGCTTTTGCAGATTCAGACTAACATGGCTACCCCTCTGATACTCGATTTCTTCAATCCTATTTCACTTAGGAGCACTGATCAATGGGAGTTGCACTTCAAAATCACATAAGTACTTTCAAAATTCCGATGCATATATTTTGTCTTACAGCATTTACGTGAATCCATACCCATGAGTTCTTTTTGTCTTTGTAGAGACTGGGAAAAATTCAAACTAACAAGATCACACGTACTCTGCCAAAAGTTCTAAATCTGCCACCATCAGCAGTTTAAGCATATCTGTTTTTTTCATGTAAATATTTTGGTTTTTAGGTGTTGGATCTTTCTTTTTGTGTGTTTGTATATGGGTTTTTTTTTTGCTTCTACAGAGAAAGCAAAGTAGTAGTGCTACTTCTCCCAACCTGTTTATTTTTAGAATTTTAATTTTTGTTAATTTGTATACAATAATGATCGCATTTCAGATTCTAACTCTTCTATCCTTTTCCTCAGCTGAAAAAACATTAGAGCAGTGGTCCCCAGCCTTTTGGTGCCCGCCGGGCGCCATAGGGCGGGGACACTTGCGCGTCCGGGGGCACCCCCCCCATAGCCGCGGGGCTGGGGCCCCCCCGCAAGAGCCGCGCGCCCGGGGCCGGCGCTCCCCCCCCCCCCTGCAAGCGCCGCGCGCCCGGAGCCGACGCTCCCCGCAAGCGCCGCGCCATGTGCCCAGGGCCAGGCCAGCCCCGAGCACCTGGCGAGTGCATGCAAATGCCCCCGCGGGCGCCATGGCGCCCGCGGGCACCGTGTTGGGGACCACGGCATTAGAGCATTGAAAAACTAACCTTCTCTACTCTGTTTCCTTTGCCTACCAATTTAGGTAAAGTCCCTCCCTCCCCACTGCAAAAAACAGCATAAGGCCAACTCCCCCTCCTGATATAGGGAGTCAGGGGCTCATAAGAAATTTAAAACAGATGCTGTGACTCTTTTCCCTCTTTACTGTTCCAGCAGGTCTGCTCTTTAGCAGAGGAAGACCACATACACCATGATCACAAGATCTGGACAGTCAAGCGCATGCTATAACAACATAAAAGCAGAGAAAGGAGGTTTCAAAATAAAGAAAACTGTTTTCAACCAAAATTTGAAACCTGTCTCCTTGTATCTTCCTTTGAAGAGTCCAAGTGGAGATTGCTGATTAAAACTAAAATGTTAAATTAATACATTGGGTAATTTTCATAAGTAATAGGAAGCTAGTGGTTTCCCAGCTATATTTATCCATGGCTCAGTATCTCTAGCTGCTGGGATTGCTGTGTCATGACTAAATATCACACTGTATTTCCAGAAACCCATGACTTTTAATTTGCCATTTTTATTTGTCCATCAAGACCTGCTTTTTAATAGATACTAATCTCTTCTCCTTTCCAGCCCCAACACAGGTTTGGAATTAATATTTCTGTCTATAAAAAAATTACATCATGCATCTCATAAAGAAAAAGTCCCTTTCCAGAGACATTCTTTGGTAGGAAGATGATACGGAGTCTGTCCCTACCCTTGCACTTTTAAGACATTCTCTTTCAGAACAGGAAAACTAAGACAAAGAGGAAAGAGCCAATTGTTAGAAAATATGGTGCCATATAATTAAATTTCTGAGAAACTAATGAAGCTTCCTTTATGAAAAAGACATGGTGGCTTCTCAGAAACCCAGTGACCAAAATGTTTCAAAGATATGGCATGATCCTGGAAGATCCGTGGCAATTAGTCAGGATGCATAGGGATCCCACCTGCTCTGAGTGTCCTTAGCCCTACATTGCCCAGAAGGTGGGAATGGGTAAAAGGAGATAGATATCCTGTTCTTTTAATTCCTTCTGAAGTCCCTGACATTGACTGCTGCTGGAAAACAGGAAGCATAATAATTCTCTCCACAATTCTGAACAGATCAGGAACTGGTGGTCCTTTAATAAATGTATCTAACATAAATATACCATTATTGTTCTGATTCTACCAAAAATGGAATTTGGAAGAAACATTTCAGAAGTCCCAGTTGAAATTTCTGTCATCAAATCATAGAATCATAGAACTGGAAGAGACCTCAGAAGGTCATCAAGTCCAGCCCCCTGCTCTAGGCAGGACCAATTCCAACTAAATCAACCCAGCCAGGGCTTTGTCAAGCGGAGACTTAAACACCTATAGGGATGGAGACTCCACTACTTGCCTAGGTAACCCATTCCAGTGCTTCACCACCCTCCTAGTGAAATAGTTTTTCCTAATATCCAACCTGGACCTCTCCCACCACAACTTGAGACCATCGTTCCTTGTTCTGCCATCTGTCACTACTGAGAACAGCCTCTCTCCATCCTCTTTGGAACCTCCCTTCAGGAAGTTGAAGGCTGCTATTAAATCCCCCCTCACTCTTCGCTTCTGCAGACTAAACAGAACCAAGTCCCTCAGCCTCTCCTCATAAGTCATATGCTCCAGCCCCCTAATCATTTTGGTTGCCCTCCGCTGGACCCTCTCCAATGCGTCCACATCCTTTTTGTAGTGGGGGGCCCAGAACTGGACACAGTACTCCAGATGTGGCCTCACCAAAGTCGAATAAAGGGGAATGATGACATCTCTGGATCTGCTGGCAATGCTCCTCTTAATGCAACCTAATATGCCATCAGCCTTCTTGGCTACAAGGGCACACTGTTGACTCATATCTAGCTTCTCATCCACTGTAACCCCCAGGCCCTTTTCTGCAGAACTACTACTTAACCGGTTGGTCCCCAGCTTGTAACTATGCTTGGGATTCTTCCGTCCCAAGTGCAGGACTCTGCACTTGTCCTTGTTGAACCTCATCAGATTTCTTGTGGCCCAATCCTCCAATTTGTCTAAGTCATTCTGTACCCTATCTCTGCCCTTAAGCGTATCTACCTCTCCTCCCAACTTAGTGTCATCCGCAAACTTGCTGAGGGTGCAATCCATCCCCTCATCCAGATCATTAATAAAGATATTGAACAAAACCGGTCCTAGAACCGAACCTTGGAGCACTCCTCTAGAAACCGACCGCCATCCTGACATCGAGCCATTGATCACTACCCGCTGGGCCCGGCCTTCTAGCCATCTTTCTATCCATCTTACCGTCGATTTAGCCAATCCACAATCCCTTAACTTGCTGGCAAGAATATTGTGGGAAACCGTATCAAAAGCCTTGCTAAAGTCAAGATATATAACATCCACTGACTTCACCATGTCCACCGAGCCAGTTACCTCATCATAGAAGCTAATCAGATTGGTCAGGCACGACTTGCCCTTTGTGAATCCATACTGACTATTCCTAATCACTTTCCTCTCATCCAAGTGCCTCAATATGGATTCCTTAAGGATCCCTTCCATGATTTTTCCAGGAACCGAGGTAAGACTGACCGGCCTATAGTTCCCTGGATCATCCTTCTTCCCTTTTTTGAAGATGGGCACTACATTTGCCTTTTTCCAGTCATCCGGGATTTCTCCCGATCTCCACGACTTTTCAAAAATAATAGCCAAAGGCTCCACAATGACATTTGCCTACTCCCTCAGTACCCTCGGATGCACTAAGCCCATGGATTTATGTACATTTAGCTTTTCTAAATAGTTCCTAACCTGTTCTTTACCCACCAAGGGCTGTCCATCTTCATCCCATCTTGCGTCACTTGGTGCAGAAGTCCAGGAGCCGACCTTGTCTGTGATTACAGAGGCAAAGAAAGCATTGAGTACTTCAGCTTTCCCCACATCATCTGTCACTAGGTTACCTCCTTCATCCATTAGGGGCCGCACACCCTCTCTGATCACCTTCTTCTTGTTAACATGCCTTTAGAAACCTTTCTTGTTATCCTTCACATCCTTAGCCAGTTGCAATTCCGTTTGCACTTTCGCCTTTCTGATAACCCCCCGGCATTCTCGAGCTATACCTTTAAACTCCTCCCTGGCCATTTGTCCAAGATTCCACTCTTTGTAAGCTTCCTTTTTGTGCTTAAGTTCACCAAGGATTTCCCCTGTAAGCCAGTCCGGTCTCCTACCATGTTTGCCTCTCTTGCTACGCGTCGGGATGGTTTATTTCTGTGCCTTCAATAAGGCTTCTTTAAAATACTGCCAGTTGTCCTGGACTCCTTTCCCCTTCATGTTAACATCCCAGGGGATTCTGCCCATCAGGTCTCTGAGGGAGTCAAAATCTGCTTTTTTGAAGTCCAAGGTGTGTATTTTACTACTCTTTTTTTTTCCTTTGGTCAGGATCCTGAAATCTACCATCTCATGATCACTGCTTCCCAGGTTGTCATCCACCTCCACTTCCCCTATTAGTTCCTTCCTGTTTGTGAGCAGAAGGTCAAGCAGCGCACGGCCCCTGGTCGGATCCTTCAGCACCTGTGTCAAGAAGTTATCCCCAACATTCTCCAAAAACTTCCTGGATTGCCTGTGTACTGCCATATAGGTTTCCCAGCAGATGTCAGGGTGATTAAAGTCCCCCACGAGAGCCAGGGCCTGCGATCTGGAAGCTTCGCTCAGTTGTCCGAAGAAAGCCTCATGTACCTCATCCACCTCATTCGGTGGCCTGTAGCAAACACCATCCACAACATCAATGCTGTTGTTTGCTCCTTTAAACTTAACCCATAGACTCTCAACAGGTTTTTCTCCCTCTTTATACTGGAGTTCAGAGCAATCGTAGTGCTCTCTTACATATAGTGCAACTCCTCCTCCTTTTCTCCCCTGCCTGTTGTTCCTGAACAGTCTATACCCTTCCATGACAGCGCTCTAGTCATGCGAGTCATCCCACCAAGTCTCTGTTATCCCAATTAAATCATATTTCTTGGTCTGGGCCAGGGCCTCCAGTTCTTCCTGTTTGTTGCCCAGGCTTCTCGCATTAGTGTACAAACACTTCGGCTACGTCTACATTGGCCCCTTTTCCGGAAGGGGCATGGTAATTTTTGAAATCGCAATAGGGAAATGCGCGGGGGATTTAAATATCCCCCGCAGAATTTAAATAAAAATGTCCGCCGCTTTTTTCCGGCTTTTAGAAAAGCCGGAAAAGAGCGTCTACACTGGCCCCGATCCTCCGGAAAAAGCGCCCTTTTCCGGAGGATCTTATTCCTACTTTGAAGTAGGAATAAGATCCTCCGGAAAAGGGCGCTCCTCCGGAAAAGGGCGCTTTTTCCGGAGGATCGGGGCCAGTGTAGACGCTCTTTTCCGGCTTTTCTAAAAGCCGGAAAAAAGCGGCGGACATTTTTATTTAAATGCCGCGGGGGATATTTAAATCCCCCGCGCATTTCCCTATTGCGATTTCAAAAATTACCATGCCCCTTCCGGAAAAGGGGCCAATGTAGACGAGCCCCATAGGTAACCAGTTGATCGTCCTATCTTCTCCATTCGAAACACGGGTCCTCCTTTCTTGCCCCTTCCTCTCTGCATTTCTTCCCGGTATCCGACTTTCCCACTCCCCTCAGGGTTTTGGTCACCGTCCCCCGACGAACCTAGTTTAAAGCCCTCCTCACTAGGTTTGCAAGCCTGCCCGCGAAGATGCTCCTTCCTCTCTTCGTTAGGTGGATCCCATCTCTTCCTAACAATCCTTGCGCCCGGAACAGAGTCCCATGGTCGAAGAAACCAAAGCCCTCTCTGCGACACCATCTGCGCAACCACGCATTTACGTCCTCAATTAGACGATCCCTGCCCAGTCCTTTCCCTTCAACAGGGAGGATGGAGGAGAATACCACTTGCGCTCCAAATTCTTGGATCCTTCTTCCTAGCGCTACATAATCCGCAGTAACACGCTCAAGATCATTCTTGGCCGTATCATTAGTTCCCACGTGGAGAAGCAGGAAGGGGTAGTGATCCAAAGGTTTGATCAGCTTGGTAAGCCTCTCAGTGACATCCTGAATGCGAGCTCCCGGTAAGCAGCACACCTCTCAAGATTCCAGGTCCGGACGGCAGAGGGATGGCTCAGTCCCTCTTAGGAGGGAGTCCCCGACCACCACCACCCGTCATTTCCTTTTGGGGGTGGTGGCCGTGGAACCCCCATCCGTAGGACTACGCATCCCATGCCTTCCAGTAGATGGTGTTCCCTTCTGGTTTCTTCCTTGTGAGGTCCCTTCCAGAGCTTTCAGCACTGCAGAGCCTGTGGAGAGAGCTTGAAAGTCATTGCTTACCTCTATAGCATCGGGGGATTCCCGTGCTGGCCTTTTTCCCCTTCTAGAAGTCTTTGCACATCTCAGGTCTATTCTAAAATTCGAAATTTAATTTTATACTATTCCAAATCCACAATAAAGCTATGAACTCAACTGTACCTGAGTTTCATGCATTGATGTCCCACCATAGACTTAACACCACATAAGAAAGTTATCAGTTTTAACACTAAAATCACTCAGTAGTTGATATGCTCCCAAATAAAACTTGTCAGCAGTACTATACTTCTCACAGTAGAACCAAAAGAAGTCATCTTATCATAGATTCTTCTGCTGTAGCTGGATGAGAATTCTCATAAAAAAAGCATGTGTTATAGGATAGAGCATGTATCCAGAAAACCAGATAGGTTAAGGATCCTGGTTACTCACCAAATGACACAGTACAACTATCTGATAAAAAAAACTAGCTGTTAAATTTTTGAAACACAATGATCTCATAATTTTACATATTTTTATTTTAATCTTGGCTGTGGAACCTTTTCTTCTATTCTTTATTGCTGGATACTTCTTGTTGCTGCAAATGTCATGAGATAGAATGGAGATTTTCTCATTTAGCAATAACGCATTCGTTGTGTGACATTTTCTTCCCTTATCTTATCTGTTTTGGCACTGGGATTTTTGCACAAAAGCAAGCAGTATGGACGTTTTCTTTTTGTGCAAAAACTCCTTTTTTCCACAAGATCCTTATGCCCCAAAAAAGGAGGTATACCAATCTTGTGAAAAAAGGTGTTTTGCACAAAAAGAAAACATCCGCACTGCTTGTTTTTTGCGCAAAAACCCCAGCCCAAAATGGATCGACAGAAAATTTGCAAATGAGATCATGACTCATGCAAATGAGTCCCTCATTAGCATATTTTTTGCTGAGAAAACTCGTAGTGCAGACATAGCCATAGAAACCACACATCCTGAGAAACTCCAGTTGCTATAAGTTAAGTAACAGCAAAATATGCCTTTTGTCTGCTAGCTAGAAGAGCCCTATATTATCTAATTTCAGTTCTCTATGTGCGTATTTATACAGGCTGATCAAATCATTGAAAGACTTATTTTCAAATCCTTTAATACTTCTTGTGGCTCTCTCCTGAAGAGCTGTCTTAAGAATTGCTCCAAATCTGTACTATAATGTAGAATATTATTTCCCAGAAAAGAAATAGTAACAAAAACAAACTTCCTTATGCCACATTTTGTCACAACTACAATACTGTCATAGTAATAGAGTAAAATACTTCATGAAGGATTTAGGCTGTGAACAGATAATTTCAATCTATGTTATAACAACAGAAATAATGATATTCTATTTTGTTTCTGTGTAAATAAATTATAATATTTATTTCCTACAGTAATATACTTAAGGTAGTGTAATTTCCATAACAGTCTTGCCCATTAGAAAAGTAAATAAGCTTTTTCTTTTCTGGAAGAAAGTAATTTCAGATTTCAGTATGTTCTTATGTTGATTGTGTTGCTTTCTGAACTAACTGAAAAATACTTTCAGTCCAACTAATGAAACCTAAGTGGAAAAAAATCTTTCAATTAAATGAAGGTTATTTTAGATTCTTTAAGTTTCCTGATTTTCTAATGCTTCATATATTCATTTATTGTCAAATTCTGCTAAACTTATACCTTGTGATTACATTTGGTAGAAAATTACAGGTGCTTGACATCTTCTGTGGCTTGATTTTTGAATTTAGTAAAGAGTTGAGCCAACCTAAAGTCTTTCATCCCCTATAAACTTGGATCGTGCTGATAACAATGGAAGTAAGATCCAAACCACTTCTATTTATGGTTTTCCAAATCCTATGTCTAACCAAGGTTTTGCAAAACTAAACAACGTTTTTTTGCCCCAGCTATTGAAAACAATTTTTGAGAAAATTTTTGAAAGAATTTTCTTGTTGTATTGGCTGTTGGCAATGGGAGGGGGAGTACTTCCTACCATGAATAAATTAATAATCAGATCTGTGAATGATCATTCTAAGCAGCTTTACTCTGACAGTCCTCTGTCTAGGTAATGGAGGTAAACCTATAACAGGAAGACTTCTACGGAGCTAAGCAATATTTATAGAGAAAAAGAAACTCCTTTTCTTGCACCGAATAGCCTACAACTGATTACTTTTTAGTGTACATTGATGCTTGTGAAAGATGCTATGGAATTCAATATATAGCATCCTTTATATAAACGAGTTTGGCACAAGCTCCTTTATATAAAGTCTTTAATAATATGCAAGCTTGATTGAACAAACTAAGTATTGACGTATTGACACATCAACTCTTGATTAGCAGTATCCTGAATTCTCAACAGACTTCAGGATACTGGGCCTTATCTATATGACTGTTATGAGTTTGTAAGGACTTTAAGCCTAATCCTTTTACAATGCAAGCTGATGTCAAAATTCCCATTGATTCCAGATAAGGCCTTTGGTTGAGAGTGGTAAGATTCCGGTATGATTTTAAGGCAAATGGGTAAAATACATACATGACCAAAAAGTGTAGATTGATCTGTATTGCTTTGCAGAAGATTCTTTCTACTTGGTGTAGCTTCTCTCCAGCTTAATTTATAGCAAAGTAAGTTTAAAAGGTTACAAGATTTCATCAGTGTAACAAACTTTATATATGAGAAATTGTGCCAGAATTTCTCTATGATGCCCTTTATGAAACATTACTGAGTAAGGTAGTAACACTGTTACATTCAAAATATTGTGTTCGTATGAATTTTGGAGAAAACCATCCAATCTTCTACTATTTTTCCTAGGAATGTTATGATTCATCCAGACCGTTATTTCTCAAGGGTAGAAGTGTCAGAAAAGCACTGTTTGTGTTATTTAGTCTAGTTCACAATTTGTATTTTGCTAAAGTACAGGTGGAACCTGTATAGTCCAAAACTCTCCAGTCCAGATACATCCATCATCAGAATGATTTTAATAAACTGGATGCCCACTTTTCAGAAAGTTTGTGTACCACCACCATTCTTAGCTCTCAGTGTTCTGTACTGTTATTTAACTCTTAATTTACCCCTAAATGTCTTCTAACAGCCCAATAAGCAGTGGATGTGTTGGTAATCCTACTAGACAATATTGACCTCCCATGTTCTGGACATTTCTCTGGTTCCGAACTGGTCATGTCCCAAGGGTGCCAGACTAGGGAGGTTCAACCTGTACTTCCTATTTCTAACCTGTTCATGAATGTATGCATGTATGTAATGATAGTATCATAGTTCAAGAGACTAAGAACTTCAGAGATTCACAAACAATTGAATTTCTCTTTTTTCCCCATTTTTTTTCCATTATCCAGTTGTTCTCGTTGTTTGAACTATAGGATATTTAAGAATCTTTTCCTAATCTCCAGGCTGAACTTTTCCTCCTTTTAGACATTACATCTTGGCTACATCTAGACTGGCATGATTTTCCGGAAATGCTTTTAACGGAAAAGTTTTCCATTAAAAGCATTTTCGGAACAGAGCGTCTAGATTGGCACGGACGCTTTTCCGCAAAAGCACTTTTTGCGGAAAAGCGTCCGTGCCAATCTAGACGAGCTTTTCCGCAAAAAAAGCCCCGATCGCCATTTTCACAATCGGGGCTTTTTTGTGGAAAACAAATCTGGGCTGTCTACACTGGCCTTTTGCGCAAAAGGACTTTTGCACGAACGGGAGCAGCATAGTATTTCCGCAAAAACACTGACAATCTTACATGAGATCGTCAGTGCTTTTGCAGAAATTCAAGCGGCCAGTGTAGACAGCTGGCAAGTTTTTCCGGAAAAGCGGCTGATTTTCCGGAAAAACTGGCCAGTCTAGACACAGCCCTTGACTCTTTCTAAAGGGCTATACAAGGTATATGCAAATAATTTTTCTTTGTTTGTTTCTTTTTATTTGTGCAGGTTTCTTTGGTTAGCTTAACAGCTAATGCTTTGGGCTTTTCTGAAATTGGTCCAATTAAATCACTTCGAACACTACGAGCTTTGAGACCTTTGAGAGCCTTGTCACGATTTGAAGGAATGAGGGTAAGATAAAATAAAAGAAGCAGAAATCTTTATTTCAGAAAAAGCAACAGTTTGTACAAACATGACAAGAAATAAAAAAAAATAGAATACTGTCTTCACTCTATTGCACATCTGTTACTGAGCTCTACAGAACTACAGTTCATGTGTTTCTAGTCATATGCAATTTTATGTATTGGCTGTGTTTATTTGGGACAGTAAATCTCTAATCTTGAGAAGTTTATTTTTAACTGTCGATTCCTAGCTGTTACAAATGTAAAAGTAAATTAATACTATTTGTATTTTTCTCATAATTAGCTTATTTTCAAAGTATACTTTTTATAGTCGAATCTTTAAATTACTTTGTATATAAACTATGCAAAATATATAGTGTGCAAAGTGGCTTGATGTCAGTATAGAAAAGGAGCCTCTTAAACTCATTAAGTAGAATGAGAAGTGTTTAAATCTAGTTTTTATATCTATTAGCTGTCAGAGGAAATTTATAGGGAATAAACTACAGAATGATCCTTTTACTTTATTAGGAAGTTAATCACAATAACTAAAATATCCTGATTGCAGTAAGAGATGTTTATCAAAAATACTTCCCTACCCATAATATATTTGGTTCTCTTTTCTACAGAAATTGAA
Source organism: Pelodiscus sinensis (assembly GCF_052426305.1). Classification (NCBI taxonomy): domain Eukaryota; kingdom Metazoa; phylum Chordata; order Testudines; family Trionychidae; genus Pelodiscus; species Pelodiscus sinensis. The sequence continues at coordinate 39,421,884 of NC_143058.1, read as the reverse complement.
TTAGTGTATAATACCTGTTTGACATGGGAAAATATAGATTTGATTAGTATTTTTCTTCTGTTGATGTTTTTCTTTTTTAAGGTTTCATGAACATACCTCTTACAAGTTATGTTGAAATACTTATTCAGTGTGCTTTTACGAATTTTGCAATAACTACTGTCATTCTCTTTATGACAGTGGTGTGGAAAATATAATTCTTATTTTATTCTTTGCTCTTTGGATGTTTCTTTAGTTTATATAGAACTCTGACTCAATCACAAGAGTTCAAAGAGGAAGTGTATTTTTCAAGTGCATCAGAAAAAGAACATGAAATAACTTGTAATGGATGGTAAATATTGGCTGCATTAGATTGGTTGCTTTAAAAAAAAGCACAGGTTTTCTGCAGCAGCATCCTTGTCTGCTTTCACATTCAAAAGCAGAGAATAAACAAGCTCCTCCATTTCCACCAGCCCTTTTCTCCCTTGCACAACTCTGAGAACACCTTCTAGCCATCACCTCATCATCAAATCCTAAACTGCCATCAGAAGCATCAAGTTCTGGGTGAGCATAAAACAATAAGAATACTTTCAGTGCTCTTCCAGGATTTTCTGAAGAATTGCTCTTGTATTGTGGGAGAAGGAAGAGAATGTTTCTCTTGCTGAAATGAGATGTCAGTACCAGAGTGGAGAGAAAAAAGGGGGATCAAGGTGAACCAGACGAGAATGTGCAGACGTTTATATATGTTGTGAAGATTCAGATTGCGTGGAGGAAGGGAGAGTGAAAGTTGGAATGCTGCAGCTAGGATATTGGAAGAAGGATTTATTTAGTGATCATCATATGCACATGACTGTGTGTTTTTCTGAAAAACTTTTCCACTTTTTCATCATTATAAGCTCTTTCTGGATACCTGGTCCTTAGCAGCTGAGGACTAGATATGTACACTTTCTATGGTGGTGAGGTCCACAGAGGAATAGTTAAAAGCTTTATGATAAGAAAAGTGAGTTGAATCTTATATTAGTGCAAGGAACCTCTATTTGGATGTGAGTTATGTGAACTTCTTTTGATTCTTTGTACTAATGAAAACACCTAACTTGAATTATGATAGAATGGGATATTCTTCATTGGATTCTTCTTGATTCTCCTGTTGTGATCTACTAGCCTATACTTTGTAGGAAGAAAGTGTGTTCATATCGTTTTTCTTACAGAGATCTATTGAGTTTGTTTAGGACCAGTATTCCCTCTAAGATTTTCCATCCGTGAGCAGAGTGAGTTTTGCCTTGTGCAACAATATTGATGTCATGTGCACTTGTTTAGGTGTATGACATCCACCAGTTACTAACAAAATACTAAAACAACAGATAATTAACAAGGTGCATGACCCTGCACCTTACCCACCCTGAAAACCACCCAACTTGCTGGCTTCTGCCCCCAACACACATTGTGCCCCCATCAGAACCACATGCAGCCAGCTGTATAGACCTGGCTAGCTGCCTACCCCCCCCCACACACACCCTGTAGTTGTGCCCAATCATGTAATCTGCCCCTACATTGCCACCAGTATATAAGCCAGGGCTATGCTATCTGACCTCCAAACACAAACAGGCAGGACCTGGGCCTAGGGCCCACAGCCTAAACACCACTGCCCAGAGACCTGGACTCAGCCCCACATCTTGTCAGTTCCCTACACACACACACATTGTCCAGAGACCTGTGTCTGACCCTGCACCTTGCCCTCCCCCCACTGGCATTTATTTGCCTGGTACCTCCCACCACTACAGACAGCTGGTACCTTTGCTCCCCACCCAGTCTTAGGCCCATAAGTTATGACCTCAGTACTTGTTTCACCACTCTTCTGCCTAGACTCCCATGCAGCTCATGGCTTCTCTGGTCATGGCCGTGCAGCAGCCTTCCACCATCCGGCTTGTGACTCTTCTGACTACCACCACAACATCCTGTCACGCAGCTCCTCCAGCTGCCGCCACAGCCTCCCACCATTCAGCTTATGGCTCCTCCGGTCCTGGTTGCGCAGCAGCCTCTTTCTTCTGGCCTCGGCCTCTGCTGCAGCCTCCCACCATGCGACTTGTGGCTCCTCCAGCCTCGGCCTCTGCTGCAGCCTCCCACCACATGGCTTGCGGCTTCTCCAGCCCTGGCTGCCACCCCAGCAGCCTCCTGCCACCTGCCATGTGGCTGTGTGGCCCAAGAAAAAGCAGTCAGGGACCAGGGATCTACAGGGAGGCAGCGGGGATGCTGGAGTGCCAGCACACGCTCCCCTATGCTGAAGGAGGCCCTACACTTCGGTGGCCAGATCCAGGCAACCCAGGGGCTTCATCCAGCCCCTCAGTCCTTAGGTTCCCCATCCCTGCCTTAAAATATCAACAAATTAATAAATGTTCTTTATTTTTCTGGGAAAGGAAAGAGAAGTTGTATGGAAGATTGGTGGCAGGGAGGAGGTGGGTTTTTTTGTTTTTTTGTTTTTAAGGGAGAGGAAGAAGAGAATTCCTATGCAGATCCTATAATAGAAAACGAGAAATAAAAAACATGTCTGCAAACAAAGTTTCCTTTTATTTGTTTTTAAAAAGTGAAAAAGAAACAGCTTATGCAAGACCTGATCTAAAATTTAGCCCACTGATAAGGCAGAAACAAGCAGTAGTATCTGCAGTTAGGATTACCCAACACTTCCTATTTTAAGCTGTTTTCAGTTGTGTATAACTTTGCCAAAATTTAACAGTGTGAACTGAAATATTCCATTCTAGGTGCCTAGAAAGGGGTGTTTGTTTGTTTGTTTGGAAAAAAGTAGTATGCATTTGTTTAAAAAAAACACAACAAATATATATCATAGTGCACATGCACAAGGGGCTAGAATTAAGGTTGAACAGGTAGCCTTCATTCTGGCATTTCCTAAGTTTTGAATTACTTCACTTTGCAATATTAGCCTCTGACCAAAGACCATACATACTAAATAGTAAATGAAAACACCCCTTTGAAAAGTAAGATTATGAGGCAAAATCAGATATGGATTGAAAAATCTGCTTGCAGCCTTAACTATAGACTAATATCTCTCCATAATCCTTTTAGTTGTGAACCACTCTTACAGGTTGCTGTAACTCTCCTCCCTTGAGTCCTTCATCAAAACCTTCTGTGAAGCCTTCCAGCTTCAATGATGGCACATCATTCCGTGTTTGCCTATATGGTACCTGTATGTATTTTTAAATATTGTGTTGTAACCACGTGCGTCTTTTTAGATTATAAGATCTTTGGGACAGAGCATCCTCTTTAGTTAGTACAATCTACGTATTGTGAAGCACAAATTGCACTTAGTGGAATATATCTAAAGTAAATAACATGTTTATTAGTTAGTTTACTATATTTTCCTTGGTAACTTAGTCTGTATATTAATATATTCCCTGTTCACTCTTAAGCGGGTTATCACATCATTAGCCTGGTGTTCACCTGTCCTTATTTTCACTCATGGTGAGTCTACACTGTATCCTTGTTTAGAAATAAGCTATTCAATTTGAGCTACACAAATTGCGTAGCGTTATTTTGAGTTAATTTTAAAATAGCTTATTTTGAAATTTGGCGCTGTCTACACAGCATATTTTTCAAAATAGATTGCTATTCCAAAGCATCACTTACTCCTCGTGGAATGAGGTTTACAGGGATATCTGAGTAGCGGGCACCTTATATTTTGAAATAATGGGAGTGCTCAAAAGATGCGGAATAGCTATTTTGGGATACCTCAAGTGTCCCAAAATAGTGCTGTATTGTAGATATAACCTCACAGCTTAAGTCAGTTGGACACAAGAGCAACTGGTTGTGTCCACAAGTCATTGTCTAAAATAGAATTAATAGTTATTCAAATTAGAATAGTTTTGGACATGTGATTGTCCCACACTTATTTGTACCTAAAATTTGTGTGAAGAAAATATGGGCATTAATTTTTGAAAATATGGCTCAATTATTCTAATTTCAAAAAGGTAACTCACATTAGAGCTTCATATCAGTATAAACAGTTTGTCTCCCCAGAAATATGAATGCCACTTCCAGTTTATCTTAAAGTCTCTTCTTTAGTGAGAAAAAACATCCAACTCACTAGTTTTTCATTTCTGCTCACATAGTACAGATACTTACAGACTGAGGTAATTGCATTTCTCTCTTTTGCACATGAATTAATGAAATAATATTTATATTATATTAATATGAGTAAAACATCACCTAAAATAGTATAGTCAATTGCTGTGGTCCTACTAACATCTTTTGATTTGTATTCTGTCTAGAGCTGCATCAATGAATTCTGACAGCAAGCTCAGACAAACAAGGTTTTCCAAGGTCATGAGTTTTGTGACATTTCTGGTAGACTTGTACGCACAAGTGAATTCCTAGCCATTTTCACTTTTGCTCCAAGACTCTTATCTCCTCTTTACAGCTATCTCAGCCTTCACTCTAATCTTTCCCCAAATCCTTTTCAGTTTCTATTTTAGCAGCTTCGAATATCCCTCCCATCCCCCAATTTAGCCTTTAAGTCTTTGACTCCTTAGTTCTTTCCTGAGCCATGGTCTCTTTGAATTTTTCATTCCTCCTTTATGGCCCCACTAACCTGTCCCACTTACCATTGAAGCCCCACTCAGTCTTTCCCTCTATAACAGGGGTCTCCAAACTACGGCCCGGGGGCCGGATGCGGCCCGCGAGGCCCTCTCATCCGGCCCGTGGAGACCTTTTTGGATTCAAAGGCAGAAGAAGTGAGATTGTTTCAAAACCCATTTGAAGCAGATGTGGCCAGTTGCCCAGATGAACTGCAGCTGGAAGTCATTGAGTTGCAAGCAAATGACCTCCTTAGGGACAAGTTCAAAATAGGACTGGTGGGTTTTTACCAGTTTTTGCCCAAGGAAGACTTTCCTAATGTCAAAACTTTTGCATCAAGGTACCTTTCAATCTTTGGAACAACATACCTGTGTGAACAAACATTTTCAAGAATGAAATACGTGAAGAACAATTTGAGAACAAACTTGTCCGATGATAATCTCAGGTCACTGTTGATGTTAGGGACAACAAATCTAAAGCCAGAAATGTCTGCTATTTTGGCATCCAGGAAACAATTTCACCATTCACACTAATACAGGTGTTCATGTGTAGTGTATGAATGTGTTATTAAATAATAACTGAATAAAATAATATTAAATAAATAATTAAAAACAACATCCATGTTTTGATTGTTTTTTATTTGGACCTCAAGTGTGTAGTCGGCCCCCGAACTGCTGTTTGATAGTTAATGCGGCCCTCGGGCTGAAAAGTTTGGAGACCCCTGCTCTATAATATAGCTCACTGAGGGTATGTCTAGGCTGTGGCACTATTTCAGGATACATCCAGTGTCCCAAAATAGAACTTTCCGCATCTTAGCAACAAGCCTGTTATTTCAAAATATATTTGAAATAATGGGCTTGTTATTCCGATGTCCCAGTAAACCTCATTCCACAAGGATTGAGGGACTTGTCTGAATAGTGGTCTATTTCAAAATAAGCTATTCAATTTGCATAGCTCAAACTGCGTAGCTTATTTCAAGTTACATGGAGCTGTGTAGATGTACCCCTACATATGTGAATCTGGTAGTTTTGCTTTAAAAGGTACACTGTAAGCCACTATACTGCAAGACATAACAAGATTATTGTAGAAAAACTATTTATTTCCTGTTCTATACAGTCATTGTTTCTCACCAACTGATTGCTTTGTTTTCCTGCAAGAATCCCGATAATGTAAACACCCAAATCTGACATAACCATTTTGTTTCCTTTCAACCTGCTTCTGATTTCCATCAGTTGTGGGTAATACCAAGGAAAATAGAATTTTACATTTTACTTTTCTCCTTGTGTTTCAGAAACATGCCTTGTCCAACTTTTTCGTAGACACACGTAACTAAAACCTAACATTTTGTTATGAGGACAGCAAATTTTATCAGATCTCATTATTATTAGAAAATATATTCATAGTTTGGGATATTTTTGTTTTTACTTTTAATTTAATCCTTGACCTGTGAAGGCAAAATACCAAACTTATGAAACAAATGTGAAATTAGTCAGATTATTGTCATTACCCACTGTGTGAAATGTACACAGAATATAAAAATTGAAAAGTAAATTTGAATTTTAAAATATATTTAGTTTTAATCATCTAAGGAAATTGATTTATTTAAAATAGGACTCATATGCTGTCAATAGCTATTTGAATATTTCTGAATGTCATTCATATAATATACTTAAATATGCACAGCCTGAATAGCTTAATCCTTAATTCCTTTAATTGAAGTGCCAACACCCTTAATTTTATTGTTGATCTTTGTTCTTGGCACATTCATTGATATCCAGGTGTACCCCGTTATCTTTCAAAACAAATTATTTACAAAGTGGACTATATCACTGAATCATCATCCAGTGATGGAAATTGAAAACATTCTCTAGGATGCTACAAATTCTTTAGGATCCAAGAGTAGCTAATTCATGCCATCTACTGTATACAAAGCAGAATAGCATGCCATATAAATGTATGAAGTGTTGTAGGCATATTGGTCCAGGATATTAGAGACAAGTGGGGAAATGAAATAATCTTTTATTGGACCAAGTTCTGTTGGTGAGAGAGACAAGTTTTTGTACCTACACATCCTGTTAAGGTTCCAATCTGGAACTCCAGTCTGAGCTGCAATGTCCACACTACCATTTTTAGTGCACTGGCCTAAGACCTATTTGCATAATTCCCAGCTCATTCCCAGTTGAAACTGACATATACTGTGAGTCTCAAATGATACACAGTACTCAAAGTTTTCCCTCTCTTTTCCCCTCTGAGGTTTCTAGGTTACAAATATTCCCTGGGCTTCTTATCAGCAGTTGGTGTCTTGGCACACTTTTCGGGCACGTATATTTTAGAGCCTTATATTACTGACTTCCTCAGATCAGATATAGGTCCTTTTGCCTTTTAGCAGACATCAGAAATATGATTTCTTAAGCAATAAAAATCTCCGCTAGTCCTCTCTCTACTTCATTGTCACTCCTAGAACTCAAACAACAAATGAATGAAGAAGGTAAAATCCATTATGAAAATCCTGACTTCAACAATGATTGTGACATCTCCAGGAAACTGTTTGATTTTCCTTCTTGTCACCAGAGATTTCTTAAGGACACATCATTTTCACTACAGAACACTTTTTTCAGTTTGTCAGCTTTTAGGTCATGTACAAAGATACAGACCTTCGGTATCTGGTTCACATTCCAATAGAAGCAATCTCATTTCAAGAGTTTATATACACATCCCCTCTCCAGGAAGATGATTATACAATTAGCTTAAATAAAACTATTTTTCCACTGGTATAGCAAATCCAAAACCTGAGGATGGATAACGACATGCCATAGGGTGGACTTTTTCCAACTTACTTGAAGTTCCTAAAATAAATAACTGAAATAAATATAATATCCCAAATCAAGGAGAAGGGGAAGCCATCAATTTAGCTTTGACTTTAGTTGCTAAGGAACTATGGTCTGGGGAATATGGACTACCCTTTGGAGAGTTAAGTCATAAATATCTATCCCTGTAAGTCACAGATATTAGCCAGATTGGATTACCTTCAGGAAGACATAGAGGAAGGTCTGAAAACAGCTTAACTCTACAAACATTATTGTTGGTTCAAAATCAGCAACTGATTAAATCTGGGATCAGACTCATTTTTTTCCATAGGAAACTTTAGCTTAATTTTTTAAGTCCATTCGAGGACTTTTTCTTCTTCCACATGCCATCTATTTATGTACAATCATTTCTTTGTAGTTGACACTTTGTAGAAGAGCAGCAGCATCTCAAAATTCTATCGGATTAGAAAACTTATAATTAATGGCACAATGCTTGTGCAGATTGCATCATTAAAGAAAATTCCACGTTTCATGTGTGTCAGGAGATCATTTAACATTTTGGTCCACCCTACTTCAAGAGAATTAGCTAAGATGCAAATTGGAAGCATAAAGCATCTGACATATCTGAAATGAAGCTAAGTGTAAGACAATCACCAGGCATCTCTCTAGGTTTCACCAGATATGCAGAAAACTTAAAGTATCAATATTCTCACTTGCAAGATGGATTTAGATGTTGTAAGACTGGAGTGTATGTGCTCTACAACCAACTGCTGCCCGTAGGTATCATAGTGCACCACCAGATCAACACATACTGGGCAGAAAGATTCCTAAAGGCTGAGTATGGTGGAAAAAATTCCAGTTTCATTAAACATTCTAAATTGGTTCTTCAGTTCTCTGGGGATTCTTGCACAAAGGAGTGATAATCCCAATGGTTAGAACTAATGTAGAAGTTTTTGTAGAAATGTAATGATTGAGAGTGAAGAGGCAAAACTATTCTCTCATGGGGATTAAAGATGTTAAAATGCTGTTAATTGACAATTGACTAGTTGACTAGTGGATAGGCACTTCCACATTCTTACTTTGAAATGTACAAGAGCTCCTACTGGGGTCTTGTACATTTCAAAGGAGGAATGCGGAACTCTGTCTGGGGCCAGCATGAAGTCCTGCTGACTCCGGGCTGCACGCAGCATGCCTGCTTTGAAATGCACAAGAGTCCCCAATGGGGGCCCTTGTGCATTTCAAAGCCATGGAGCTTGGGGTCAGCGGGGGACTTTTAGTTCCCCGCTGACCCCAGGCTCCATGCTACGCTGCATGCTGCTAGGAGCCCAGGTCAGCTGGAATCCCCAGGTACCACGCAACACTTCCCTGTTATGGGGAAATGCTGCGGGGAGCCCAAGGCCAACTGGGAGTCCCCAGCTGACCCTGGGCTTCACAGCAGCTGCCCCTTTGAAATGCCTGGAGGTAGCATTTTAAAGGAGCAGCCTGCCGCATAGATGATCTGCGGATCAACTGTGCAGCGCCCACTTTGAAGTGCCCTTCCCCCCCCACCGCTTTGCTGCCTCTATTTTATCCTATAAGCAAATAGTTATCGGATAGTCGACTAGTCTTTAACAGCCTTAATGGGGATACCATACTAGGTTCATTATTCTACCAGGAGGGGACACTCTTCTTTCTGCCATGCTAATTACCTATAATATAATGGTAAATATATTGATCGTATTATAAAGTGAGTCTTTATGTGCTTTTATATACACTTGAAAAAAGAAAATCATATTTTTCATATGAAATATCTAATAAGATTATTACAAATGGAGCTTGAAAGGCACTCTTGTGATCCAAATGAATATATAATACAAAGTGGTCTGTTTCAGTAAGTAAAATAATAATGTACGAATACATATACTGTAAAGGTAATATGTGTTTTACAATTCTTGAAATCCTAATTTTGTAAAGTAAGCTCTGTACTGTTTGCAAAGATCTATAGCTCAATCAGTCCTTATCTGTCATTATGTTCATCAGTAATGATTTGTCACATTTATTAATTTGACTGTTATATTTCTTTAACAGGTATTATTTTTTTCCCCAAGAGCATACACATTGTATGATTCTGTCTTGCCACTTAAAAAAACTTATTTTTCATATTAAAATTTTAGTCTTTACCTTTTTCATGTCTAGTCATTGTGTGGTTTGTTATTAATATTTGAAAAATGAGATAATTTGTAACTACATTTTGTAATAAAATATTTTTGCTGTTATCCATTTTCAAAGAATGCCTAATTTGCTACCATAAGTTTTCTTACAAGTTTTTCTCTCTATTTGTTTATTAGGTAGTTGTGAATGCCCTTTTAGGAGCAATACCATCTATTATGAATGTACTTCTGGTTTGCCTTATATTCTGGCTGATTTTCAGCATAATGGGAGTAAATTTATTTGCTGGCAAGTTTTTCTACTGTGTTAACACCACAACTGGCAACCAGTTTCCAAGAAAAGAGGTTGAGAATAAAACTGTTTGTGAGGCTCTTATGAAAATCAGTAAAGATGTCCTGTGGAAAAATGTGAAAGTAAACTTTGATAATGTTGGAGCTGGCTATCTTTCTCTACTTCAAGTAGTAAGTGAAAATTTGGTGTATATTTTTATAGTTTAATTTCAAGTCTATGGTTTATAGAAGTGAAATTGGATCTCTTCATTTTCATTATCTTGCCATATAGTCATAAGTAATGTATTATAGAAACTGTTTGTGCATTTAAAATATAAAAATTTGGGAGTCTTGAGGAGGAAACTGTTTTTTATGATGTCCAAAAGCAAGTTTCCATGGAGTTTACAAAAATGCAGTTCCAAAGCAGATATTCTGGACGTTTATCAGGGATTAATGGCGGGCTTGCTTACTTACATGTTGATGATGTTCCATGCAAGCAGCTTAATACTTGTATTTGTAATCACTTTGGCATGGTAATATGTAAGTTTTGTAAAAGGAGGGATATTTAATATCAGCCAGAATATATTAAATGAAAAATGAAAGATCTGGTGGGGAGAGGGAGGGGAGGAAGTTAAAGCTCATCCCAGGTATCTACAGATTTCAATAAAACATTCCAATACCATGGAGTCAAGTTTAATAAAATTTGCCTATTATTTTAAAAAATTTCACTATCTAATTATGCAGGGAGTAGACAGATGTGATTTTTTACTATGGTAACCCTGTAGGCAAACTGTAAGACCTTGCCCAATTTTCAGGGCAAATATTATGAAGGGGCATAAATTTAGTCATTTAAAATTAGAAACCAAGTAAAAGGGTGATAAAACACCTTTTTCTTTTTCCATGTTGTATGCTCTCTCCTGATTTTTTTTTTCTTCCAGTTCAGGTGTTTTCCAACCATTACCCAAGCTTTCTGGGCTTTTGTTTAACACTAGGCCAACTATTTTTAGGAGAACCGATTAGTGTCATGATTCCAAACACAAGTATTTCCCTAGCAGACCATCTGTAGAATTAAATCAATTAAGACAGGAACATGCATATCTAATCAGGTTCGCTTGACAGGCTGCTTCCAGGAAAACATTTGTGCACATAAATATGTGCTAATTATTATTCTCTCAAATTCTAGAGCTTGTAGCAGGTAGCCCTCTGCTGGCTGGCTTCCATTAAGATTGATCTTGGGAGAATCTGCACTTAATGTTAAGGAGGGATAAACAATATCTGGAGTACAGGGGTGTGTCTGCCTTTGTTATATGTGTTGTGGTTCGACTGTGTATTTGAATATCAATTTAACATATATTCAGCATATTAATAGATACATTGTTTCTAGTAAAGTTTAGATGTTTTTGCTTTTTGTATGGTTTGCTTTTTACCCAATTTTGTTATTTATATAGTAGAGATTACAGTGTTAAGAACAAAAAGCATTACTATTGTGTTTATCTTTTCTTGAAGTACCAGTTTTCCTATATCCGATAAGTAGTTATTAACAGAAGAGTTGAGCAAATGCCAGATGATAATTTCCTTTAAATTAACTCAGCTTGCATCAACCCAGGTCACACTAGGATGGTCTTTGCCTATTTGAACAGAGGTTTGGGTTTTTTCACATTTATGTTCACTGAAAGTGATTTCACTTCACAGTCATTTCAACTACAGAGAGGCTAAATGCATAAGAAGGTTCCAGTAAAGAGCCCAGAAAGAAGGGAAGAGCTCATCCTCTTACTATTCAGTTTCTCTACTATATTGGTGTCAATGTGACATTTCTCACATTGACATGGTACTGTGTAATGGCACATGCCACAGCTGCTTCTAAGACAAGGGCAGTTTGTGCTAATGGATATGTCACTACAGATTGAATGTCTCTGATCCAGCACCCTTGGGACCTGACCGGTCCCAAATGAGGGAATTTGCCAGACCAGGGGAGGTCCTGGGCCCTGTTCCTCCCGCCCAGCCCCACCGACCCTCCTAGCTGCCAGCCCCAGCTGTATCCCTGCTGGGGTGCCATGACCCACCTCTCTTGCCACGCCGCTGTGCTGCTGTGGCCCCATTAGCCCAGAATGCTGCAGGCCTGGCTCCAGCCCTGCTATCAGGGCTGCTGTCAATCAATTCTTTGTACCTTCCCTTGAAGCTTGTAGCACTAGCTGCTGACAGAGACAGAACAATGGTCAACGTTGTCCAGTGTTTGGAAGTACTTCTACATATGAAGACAGTCCTCCTGCAGAGGTTAAGCTGTTCTTTCTTGGACTATAGCTACTCTGCTGACTCTGAAGTGAGAGTACTTGTCCATACTAGGGGCATTAAATATTGACTAATCGAATAGTCGGTAGAGCACCTCCACCTTTTAAGTGTAGCTACACTTCAAAGGCAAAAGCACCATGTGGAGCCTGGGTCAGCTGGAGACTCCCCTGCTGATCCAGGGCTCTGTGTGGCACTGGCACTTTGAAACGCTACAGGGAGCCTGGCATCAGGCTTCTTGTGGTGCTTCAAAGCAGCAGCACCACATGGAGCCCAGGGTCAGTGGGGGAGTCGCCAGCTGATCCTAGGCTCCACGTGGCACTACCGCTTTGAAATGCCGTGAGGAGCCTGGGGACACCCCAGCTTCCTCTGGCTGCACCCTGCATTTCAGAGAACTAGCTCTGTGTGGAACCTGGGGTCTGGCCCCAGGCTCCAAGTGGCTCTGCTGCTTTGAAATAACTCCTCCTCTTCCTCCCTTCCCCATGCTGCCTCTTTCTGATAGAGGCAGCAAGTGGGGAGGAGGGGAAGCGACTAGTCGACTAACCTGTCAACTATTCAATAAGCATTTGCCTATCGGATAGTCAACTAGTTCTTCACATCCCTAGTCCATGCGCACTATGTAGTTATTAAAGAGGCTTCCCTCCATCTTAACTATGTTGCTCTGCACTGTGGCTCTTCTGCACAGTATATACATTGCAGCAATTGGGCTGTGTGTTGTTTTTAGGACCCAAAAATGTTAAACTAGTTGAACAGCTGATGTCAGTGGAAAAAAGAAGTTCCACAATCATGGTTTCCTCCTTTCAGATGCTGTCTTTGTACTTCTGGTGACCTGTATGGAGTAGCAGAGATAGCAGTACCCTGAGATTCTCCATAACTTTGGGCCCCTACAGCTGCTCTTACTCCATCTTAGTGTGTTTCTCCCTGGCACCATATTTGGTCTCTTGAACGCTTTCTTTTTTGGAAACTATGGAAGTAAAATGTTATTTATACAATGGCAGTTTCTATCCTGCCCATTAGTATATTTGACCTTGCAGTTCACTACAGAATGAACCTCATGTTCCCTTTCCTCTAATCCTAGAGAATAACATTGGAGGATCAACATTTTTACCTCAGAAGACAAATAACCATGAAATGTAGTATCTCCAAAATAATTCAACTCTTCTTTTTTTCAGATATACTTTCATCTTGTGCACCATTCTCTATCTGGGCAACAGCTTATGCCAGATCCTCTATAATCTGTAAACTCCCTACCTGGCTGGTTTTGCTCATTGAGTTTTGCACACAACCAAACAAACTATTTCTCTCTAGTGCTATTATATTGAGTGCCCAAGCTATGATGATTTTCTTGCATTTACATAATGTGTAACATGTTTAGCATTTTTTTCTCTCCTTCTCTACTTATATAACTCTTTACCTTATTTACTGTGAATGCCAATGACCAGAAAAGATTATTAGTTCTGGGATGCTGCTGCAACATTAACACGCCATAAAGACCTACCTGTCATTCCCAATGCTGCTGTCCTGAACCCTGGCAGAGTGGCTTTTAAAGAAATCTTGGAATGCCAGACAGAAAATTAAACAGAGATTAGTAAATGCAGTTCAGTTATTTATCCAGGGTAAGAGGACAGTGCCTGTCCAACTGTAGAGTAATTAACTTGTTTCCAGACCTGGAACAAGAGAAGCTATTACAGAAACTTGACTACAGCTTTTCCAAATAGGACTTTCTTTATATGAATGTGATAAGAGAAAATTTAATTAAAATTGTCTTCAGCCAATAAACGTTAGATTTTTTTTCTAGGGATGAAGCTTACCGCAAAGCCTGTGTGTCTCAAAATGAAAAGTTACAAAATACATAAAATTTCCCATGTCTGCTTGCTTTTACTTTTACTTTTTTCTTTGTATGCTGCTCCAATCCTTTAAAGACACGGTGGTCTATGAAAACATTTTTCATATTTGTAACAGTCATAAAGTGGAAACAAAAACATTACCATGTTGTATGATTGATTAGCTCAGATGTTAATCACAGCTGAGCTCATCTCTGGATTTAGGAAGTGTTTGCATAATAATTCAAATAACAAACACATCCAGACAATGAGAATTTCTTTAGAGATATTCTGTGATCATAAAAAAAGCAACTGAATTAATTAGGAAATTGTTTTGTTGTTTCTCATCACTTTCCAATATGCTAGCTTTAAATTAGAGCTCTACAAGTATGAAATTAATTGGTTCACCAACAAGTCACTTCTTAAAAAAAAAAAAAAAGTGAAGTTGGGTCAAACAATTTTTTTTTTAATTTTTGGGGAACCAAAAATTTGAAGAAAAATTTACTTTGTGTTGAACAGAACATTTCATTTTGATTTTTAGTTTTTAAAACATGTTGCATATCTGATAAAATTAAAGTAGATTTGATCATGAAAAGTTTTTTTGGATGGAAAAATTGAAACATTTTATTTAGAAAATGTCAAAATGTAATATTTTTTATTTGTAAAAAAATTATTGAACAGAAACAATTTGGCAAAACTGACAAGAATTTGTGAGATGCTTCAATGCTGCCATATTGACATTTTTTGTCCCAAAAATTGTGGCAAAAAAAATTATCATAGCTATGCTTTAAGTATTACTAGTTTATTCTATGAGTATGCAAATACAGTAAAACTCCAGTGGTCCGGCATCCAATGGTCCGACACCATCTGGAACCCAGAAGTGCTCTTGGCAGCCAGACAATTGGAGCTGCTCTGCCCCTGGCTTCGCGAGTCAGCCGCTGGTCAGTTTCAGCAGTGGCTGACTTGGGGATGCCTGGGGTAGAGCAACTGGGGTGTTGCCGGGTTGGTCCCACAGCGCCGAGGGGCGCATCCCCCCATTCCACCCCAGACCTCTCATAGTCCCCCCTTTTCTATAGTCTGGCATATTTGATAATCCGGCACCCCCTAGGTCCTAAAGGTGCCAGATTATCGGAAGTTTACTGTACATTGTGTGGGAAATGAGGTTATTTCATTCATAAGAATATGATTATAAAATAGTTAATATATGGTTTGATCTGAAATTTGACACACAATTTTAACACATTGCCTTTTCATAGGCTACATATAAAGGATGGATGGATATCATGTATGCAGCTGTTGATTCCATTGATGTAAGTACAAGAGCATATTCCAAGATTATTTGTTTAGAGTGGGTGGACTCTAAGGTACACATAAATATCTAACTTGAATGGCAGTGAAAATGACAGATTAAAACATGGCAAATATTCTATTCAGATTAAATTTATAAAGTAATGAAGTGCACGTTTCAAATGAAGCAATTCTTACAGTAGTTTACAATACATTTTACTTACTGAATAAAAATAGATTAATAAAGGCTAACAAAGAATGTTTAAATACTGCTCAAGAATTACCAAATTCATGGCTTTCTAGCTTTTTGGTTACTTAAGTTTGTCACTCTGCATCCTGTTTTCATGTATGACTCGGAAGTGTGCATAGACAACCTGCATTTTAATATACCAAGTGTTACATATGCATTTACCAGCTTTGTGTACCTGGTGTCTACTGAAATCTTACTATATATTTTAGAAATGTCTGTCTTTCTATGAGCTGATTTGTTCAAGAACTCCTCCGAAATGGTAAAAACTAGAATCACCAAATTTGGTATGCAGCTTTCTCTTATAATAACTTAAAGCAAGATAAAGGAATGTGCCTGGATCTGGTAGTTATACTGTATAGAACTATCAGGATCTACTGGTAGATCTTGCAGCCTCTGACAGGTGATCCTGACTGTTTTGGCCAAGAAGCTATCAAGTTCTGGCACTTAGTAGCCCCTCCACCCACTGTCATACTGCTCCTTTCTTCTGTCTTGGAGCTGCCCCCCTGGGAGCCTCCTGCTTGCTGTGCAGGGTGTGGTAGAGAGAAGACGGAGGTCGCTAATGTCAGGGTCCTCATCCCCTCACTTCTGTACCCTATCTCCATTCAGAGAGAAGGAGATGGAGGAAGCTTGTCAATACAAATCCCTGCCACTCTCACACACTGTTCGTGTGTCTGTCATTCTCACAAACACACACTCTCCTTCACTCACGTTTCCCAATCCAACACATACATGGGGGGTTGTTGTTACTTCTTGTACTGGTTGCAAAGTGTGCTAGTTTTAGTTTTTGACTAGTCTGTGCATTTCACAATTTTCATTTCTCTCTTACACTTAAATATAATTCTTTGAGTAGTGAGTTCTAAAATGCCTAACCTGCTGTGGATGGAGTACTGTAATTATCCCTATGGGAATTGCTGCTCCTGGAAGTGGGTGGCACATCCCTGCAGCCCCTGAGAAAGGCAGAACAGGGGGTCTCCACAGGCTGTCCTTGCCTGCAGACTCCACTCTTGCAGCTCCCATTGATCAGTAATGGCAGGGCTACTCAACTTTGGAAGCCCCGGGACCACAATGATACTCAGAGCACATGCCGAGGGCTACCATCAAAAAGTAGCCCATCTGATTAATATACTGGGCCGCTCTATGGTCCGGTACATGGATTGGGGTGTGGGTCCCATCGATCACTCCCCTGCAGTTCTGAAACCCCAGGGAAGCAAATCTGGCCACGGTTATGTCCAGGTCTCCCAGACAGACGACCCTCCATGGCAGGATCGTGTTGATGGCCCTCACAACCTGCAGAAGGAGACAAACAAACACACAAAACAAAGAATGAGAGAGGGAGTGCCTAAGCCCTTGGGAGGTGCATGTCTGACTCCCCTCCTTTGCCCTCCTCCCCCAAACACCACAAGAGTCACCCGCTATGAGGCCGCCCCCCCTCAGCATCAGGACTGTGTGAAGGCGGGATGGCACAAGCCCCCGAGGATGGGGCTTCCCCCCAACCTCCCTTTCCCGAGGGACCCCCTTTTCTAGGACTCTCTTCCTCCCCCCACCCCCAATACAGGGACTGCAGCTCCAGAGTGCCTTACCTCCATGAGGAGGGCCCCGACAGTGAAGTTCCCCATGCCAAACTGGTTGCCCACCGCCCAGTAGCTGTCTGGGGTGGCGAGCTTCCAGAGGGCGATTGCGACCCGCTTCTCCAGGGGGATGGCAGGCCACGGGTAGATGTCACGTCTCTGGAGGGTAGGGGTGAGCCAGACACACAGCTCCAAAAGGTGGCTTTCCGCATGCAGAAGTGGTTTTGAAATCACTGCTGGTCGTCCCAATGCTCCATGACCAGCTGGTGACACCAGACCAAACTAGTGTTGAGCCTCCAAAAATGCCCCTCCACAGTGGGGTGCAGTTGCCAGAGTGTAGCACCCGCACCCAAGGAGAGGTTCCCCAGAATGAGCTCAGGGTTCAGCTGTTGCAGGACCAGAAAGGCAGCTGGCACAAAGTGCTGCAAAAACTGTAGCATGACTGTCAGGGGCCATCACACGCCCAGGGGCAGTTCCAGCTCCATGGCACAAAGGAAAAAGCTCTGGCATCCAAAAATAACAGGGCAACCACAGCAGACACGGCGAGAGCTTTGCTGTCCCTCAAAGAGGTAGCAAGCATGCAGGAGAAGGAGAGAAATGGCTGTCTAGAGGGTCCCTTTAAGCACGTGTCTCTGCGAGACTTGGGCACCAGCACTCAGAAGCAACTGGTGACCTAAAACCCTGGATGAAGTGGTTCTGGGTGGCCTTTTATGCAAGAGAGTATCCAATCAGTTTGGGCACTCTCTTTCGAAAAAGCGCATTGCTTTTTCTATGTGCTTTTGTGTGTGGACGTGCTCTTTCGAAAAGTTTTTTCGGATCATCTCTTCCGTAAAAAGCTTCTTCCGAAACAAACCTGCAGTATAGACGTAGCCTCTATCTGTGTATCTCTCTCCCACGAGACATAGGGCTGTGGTTGTCCTTTCTCCTCAGGACAGCCTACTTACTGAACCCCTCATCCCCAGCCCCACCTCAGAACCATGATTTTAAATGAAGAAAAACAAAACTTACTTGAATTAAGGACCCAAGGAATGCCGGGTAAATCTTCTAGTGCACAAATAATTGTCGAATTTTAGGAGGTACTTGAAACATCATCTTCAAAGAGTAGGGCTCTTATTATTTAATGCTGATATTTTGCTATTTCTCTTTATTTTGTAGACAGAACAACAGCCCAGTTATGAAGAAAACCTGTACATGTACCTTTACTTTGTCATCTTTATCATATTTGGATCATTCTTCACTTTGAACCTTTTCATTGGTGTCATCATAGACAACTTCAACCAACAAAAAAAGAAGATAAGTATTCTAGCATTTCGTCACTCATCAGGAAGAGATGAAAATGAAATAAATGACTTGAACTTGAAATGATTATCTTGTGTAGGGAATGAGAATCATTATATTAGCTTTCTCATCACAGCTAAAGGGAACATGGGCCATATTTGAATCTGGGAATGCATAACTTGATCAAGTACTAAATTAAGTGCAATAGGGTTACTCCACAAGGAGTAACAGTTAATTCGAACTAAGGATTTAGTTCGAATTAATGTTTAACTGCCGTGTCTAGCCGCGGGAAGTTAGTTCAGACTAAGGGGGATTTAAAAATGGCGGCGCCCAGGAACATGCAAATGAAGCCCGGGATATTTAAATCCTGGGCTTCATTTGCAACTCCGTTTGCCCTCATTTGCCTACCTAGCTCAAACTAACGAGCTAGTGTAGACATACCCATACTGATAAGAAATGTTAAAGCAGATTGTGACTTTAGGTGTCTGGGCACTGCTCCAGACCATGTACTTGCCCTGGTGATCCCACCACTAATCACCACTGTTCCCTGTATGCTGCAGGGCAACACAGCTTCGCAGGTGATTAATCAGCCCCACCCAGTCAGCTCCCTGCACAGAACCCTGAGCCTCTGACTAGGTGGGGCTGTTTAATCACCTGTGAAGCTGTGCTGTCCCACAGTTTAGAGAGAGCACTGACCATCACCCAAATTTGTTCTTAATAATTGTCATAAGGGGTATATCTAGACTACAGTTTTTTTGTTGACAGAGTATCTGTCGACAAAGCCTCTGTTGACAAAGAGCGTCTAGACTACAGCAAGTTCTGTCGACAAAACAAGCCGCTTTTTCGACAAAGAGTCTAAATGCTCTCTTTTGAAAAAGCACAGTGTGGATGCAATAGCACTTTTTGTCGACAGAATTCTGTTGACAAAAGGCGTTATTCCTCGTAGAATGAGGTTTACCTCCCGTTGACAAAACTGCCACGTACTGTCGACAGAACTTGGTGGTACTGTAGATGCAGGTATAGTTTTGTCGACAAAAGTGGACTTTTGTCGACAAAACCCTGTAGTCTAGACACACCCAAGGAGTGAGTAGAAGTATATGAATAGGTAATTGCTGATGAACAGTTAATCATATTTCATAAAGTGATAATGGGCCTTATATCATTAGATCTAAGTCTGTTACCAGCTCCTTCTCACATGGAGCTTTCAAGGTATGACTTCACTGCAACTAGACAGCCATGGCTGTCCCATACCCATCTGATGTGAGCTCAGGAGTTCGGGTTGTGGGTCTGTTTAATTACAGTATAGATTTTGGAGCTCTGGGACCCTTTCACCATTCAGGGTCTGAGAGCACATTGGCCAGCCCAAAACTGAAGTCTATGCTGCAATTAAAATTGCCCCCAACCTTAATTCTGCAAGCCCAAGTCAGATCACACAGGCTTTTAATTACTGTGTACACATGCTAAATAAATGGACATCGGCTTGTCATCTGTAATGGAGTTTTCAAGAAAACATTCTCTTTAGACTGGGATCTTCTGAAGAGAGTTAATTTCCTAAAATCATGGGGTTGGAAGAGAACTCAGGGGGTCATCGAGTCCATCCCCATGCCCAAAGCAGGACCAATCTCAACTAAATCATCACAGCCAGGGCTTTGTCAAGCCGGGACTTAAAAACCTCTAGGGATGGAAATTCTACTACCTCCCTCTCTACTACCTTCTGTAATTGGTTCCCAGAATTGGATGCAGTACTGCAGATGTGGCCTCAGCAGTCCTGACTAAAGAGGAATAATCACTTCCCTACATCTGCTGGCAGTGCTCTTACTAATGCACCCTAATGCCATTAGCCTACTTGGCACCAAGGACACACAGTTGACTTGTATCAAGCTTCTCATCCTCTGTAATCCCCAGGTCTTTTTCTGCCAAACTGCTGCTTAGCCAGTTGGTCCCCAGCCTGTAGCGGTGATTGAAATTCTTCCATCCTAAGTGCAAGACTTTGTATTTGTCCTTGTTGAACCTCATCAGATTTCTTTTGGTCCCATCCTCCAATTTTCCTAGGTCATGCTGGCCCTATCTATGCCCTCCAGCATAGTTTCCTCTAAAAACTTGCTAGGAGTGCAATCCATCCCCTCATCCAGGTCATTAATAAAGATATTGAACAAAACTGATCTCAGAACCAACCCTTGGGACGCACTTTTTGATACAGACCGCCAACCAGATATTGAGTCAATGATCACTACCCATTGACCCTGACAATCAAGACAGCTTTCTATCAAATTTACAGTCCATTTATCCAATCCATACTTCTTTAACTTGCTGGCAAGAATACTGTGGGAGATGGTATCAAAAACTTTGCTAATGTCAAGGTATATCATGTTCACCACTTTCCTCATATCCACAGAACTAGTTACCTCAGCATAGAAGGCAGTCTGGTTTGGCATGACGTGCCCTTGATGAATCCATGTTGACTATTCCTGATCATTTTCCTCTTTTCCAAGAGCATCAAAATGGATTCCTTGAGGATCCCTATTATGATTTTTCTGGGAACTGAGGTGCATCTGACCAGTCTGTAGTCCCCTGGATTGTCCTTCTTCCCTTTTTTAAAGATGGGCACTACATTTGCCTTTTACCAATTGTCTGGGTCCTTTCCTGATCACCATGAGTTTTCAAATATAATGGCTAACAGCTCTGCAATCAAATCAGCCAACTCCTTCAGCCCCCTCAGATTCATTAGATCTGGCCCCATCTGTGTATGTCTATCTTTTCTAAATAGTTCTTAACCTGTTTGTTCTCTTCTGAGGGCTGCCCATACTGAGCTGCCTAGTAAAGTAGTCTGGGAGCCTATCCCATTTGTAAAGGCAGAGGCAAAAAAAGCATTGAGATTTTCTCTCATCATCTGTCACTAGCTTACCTCCCTCATTAAATCCCACACCTTCCCTGACCACTCTCTCATTGCTACCATGCTTATAGAAACCTTTCTTGTTATTCTTCACTTCCCTTGCTAGCTGTAATTCCAGTTGCTCTTTTTCCTTCCTGATTACACCCCTGCATGCCCACACAATATATTTATACTCTTCCCTAATATATGCCACTTCTTGTAAGTTTCCTTTTTGTGTTTGTTTGCAAAAGATTCACTCTTAAGCCAAGCTGGTCGCCAACCATATTTGCTTTCTTACAATGAATTGAAATGGTTTGTTCCTGCACCTTCAATAAGGTTCTTTAAAATACAGCCAGGTCTTCTAGATTCCCTTACTCTCACGTTAGCATCCCAGGTGATCCTGCCCAGCAGTTCCCTGAGGGAGTCAGAGTCTGCTTTTCTGAAGTCCAGGTTCTGTATTTTGCTGCTCTCTCTTCTTCCTTTGGTTAGGATCCTGAAATCAACCATCTCATGATTACTGCTGCCCAGGTTTCCACATCTACTTCTCCTACTAATTCCTCCATGTTTGTAAGCATCAGGTCAAGCTGAGCATGGCCCCTGGTTGGTTCCTTCAGCACTTGTAGCAGAAAGTTGTCCCCAACATTCTCCAAAAACTTCCTAGATTGTCTATGTACTGCTGTATTGGTGTCCCAACAGATGTTAGGGTGATTAAAGTCCCCTATGACAGTGGTCCCCAACCTTTCAAGGTTGTCGGGCGCCAGGGGGCGGGGACACTTGCACCCCGGGGGCGGCCCCCCCCATAGCCGCATGCCCAGGGGCGCTCCCCCCGCCAGCGCCGCGCGCCCGGGGCCGGCGCTCCCCCCGCCAGCGCCGCGCGCCCGGGGCCGGCGCTCCCCCCGCCATGCGCCGCGCGCCCGGGGCCGGCGCTCCCCCCGCCATGCGCCGCGCGCCTGGGGCCGGCGCTCCCCCTGCCATGCGCCACGCACACGGGGCCGGCGCTCCCCCCATGCAATGCACCACGCGCCCGGGGCCGGCGCTCCCCCTGCCAAGCGCCGCGCGCCCGGGGCCGGCGCTCCCCCCGCCATGCGCCCGGTGCCAGGCCAGCCCCGAGCACGCTCCCCCCGCCGTGCACCCGGTGCCAGGCCAGCCCCGAGCACGCTCCCCCGCCATGCGCCCGGTGCCAGGCCAGCCCCGAGCACGCTCCCCCCGCCGTGCACCCGGTGCCAGGCCAGCCCCGAGCACCTGGCGGGCGCATGGAAATGCCCCTGCGGGCGCCATGGCACCCGTGGGCACCGTGTTGGGGACCACGGCCCTATGAGAACAAGAGCCTGTGATTTGGAAGCTTCTGTTAATTGTCTGAAGAAGGCCTCATCTATAAGAGACAACCATCACAACATCACCCTTTTTACCCCCGCATCTAAACTTAATCCAAAGACTCTCAACAGGCTTTTCTCCCACTTTATTTCATCTCATTTCTGTCACTCCAGTCTTTAAGGTCACCCAGATCTTCCTGTGTGATCTCAGATTGAGAAAGCTAATGATTGTTCTACGTTGAACCATGGTCAACATGTTGGAACCCCATATTAGCCTTTGAGAATACAAGGTTGGTCTCTGACATAAGGGTAAGGAGAAAGGATCAAACATGCTTAGAATCAAACCTATTGCCATATGTGGCATCAGGAAGGAATTTCCCCCCAAGTCAGAATGGCAGTGAGGGTGGCGGATTTTTGTCTTCCTCTGTAGCATGTCGGTGCAGGATTATCTGGGCATTTCTGTTTTAATCATTTCCCTGCCATCGTGGAAGGGCCTCAAGCACTAGTGCATCTCAATGCCTCCTATCTCTATGTGTCGCACACAATAGTTTAGACTCGTTTGGGCTGTAATACTTTAGTCTCATTTCAGTTGTTGGGTTAATGAGCAGGTCCTGGAGGCATTGACAGCCTGTACCAAGTGGCAAGCTTTAAAGAAATCATTCTAAGAATTGTTATTTTTTAAAGCAAAGGCAAGAGGTGGCTTCTTCTTTTGCAGATTCTTAGCCTGACTGGCTAGATTAAGGAAATAGTTTCCTCTGAAACATTCCTTTGAAAACAACTAAAACATTTTTTTTTACAAATAAAGAGGAAAAGAATTTAAAGAATTCCAAAATAAACTTATATCTGAATATTATCAGTAGCGCTTTTTCCAATTGCAGAAAGCATGTGTTTTCCTTTTTTGTTTTAGTGTGGGGACACAGCTATGGGGAAATTGCAGGGAGCCATTTGTATTTAAAAACAAAAAAAAGAGAAATAGGAAGAAGAGGGTACCTGACTCTAGAAAGAGTGAACATGAGAAGGGAAAATCTTATAAGGTAACAGTGAAGATTTTATCAGATACAAAATTACTAAATCAGAGATACCAAATCCTGAAATTATTGCTCAGTCCTCTAATGGAGAGTAGGTTCTTGGTGGAATGCTCCACAAGATGGTAAAGATTTTTCAGTAAGAAGCAAGATGTTGGAATTTGATAGGGATAGTAAATTGTTTAGTTTTTAAAATAAAGTCAGAGGATTATGGGAAATTAAATTGGACTTCAATAGTTTAGAAATAAATTTGGCACATGGCTGGAGTTGAAAAGTTATAAAATAACATTTATGAAAATTTTTGTTAAAATATTCAGAAGTTAGTTATTCTTCTTGCAGAAGTTGTTAACGTCTACAAATATTCAGAAGTTAGTTATTCCTAATCTGTTGTAATTGAAGACCTATTAATTAAATTCTTTTTCTAGCTTCAGAACTCATTTTTGGTTAATAGCTGACTTACAGATGTTGACATCACTAGTACAGCTTTAATTCCTGAATATCTTATGAAAGAATGAATGCCTATATAGTAAATTCTGTACTTATTATATATTTGAATAACAGAGTGAAATAATGTCCCTGATAGCATGATTAATCCTAGAACATAAGAACGGCCATACTGGGTCAGGCCAAAGGTCCATCTAGCCCAGTATCCTGTCCGCTGACAGTGACCAATACCAGATGCCTCAGAGGGAGGGATGATATCAGGTAATCCTCATGTGATCCCTCCTTCACCTCCAGAGAAACAGAGGCTAGGGACACCATTCCTACCCATCCTGGCTAATAGCCATTGATGGACCTTGTAACAGTTATTTTATTTCTTTACTTTGGAGGTCAAGACATCTTCATGACAGAAGAACAGAAAAAATATTACAATGCAATGAAAAAGTTGGGATCTAAGAAACCACAAAAACCTATACCTAGGCCAAGGGTAAGAATTTTATATTATTTTACATTCATTTGAATTTGATCAAAACACAATGACAAGCTAAGTGTCAAACATTTCTGAATGTTATAGTCGGAAATGAAAATGTATGCATGTTTATATGTGGTCACAGTAGAATCTTTGATTCTCTTCATGTGATAGCTCTCAGATATGAAAGAGTATAAACCAATTCATTTCCTGGGGGGAAACTTAGACTAGCACACTTATTTTCTTCTCTCTCAAATCTTATGTTTCACTGATTTCCAAAGCCTTCCTTTAAAAAGAAATAAACTGCAAAAAGGCTGGTGTGTGTGTGTGGGTGTGGGTGTGTGTGTGTGTGTATGTGCGTGCGCGCGCACGTACACATGTTTAATAATAGCAGATTCACTATTACTTTTTTTTTCAGAACAAATTCCAAGGTTTTGTGTTTGATATTGTAACAAAACAAGCATTTGATATCAGCATCATGGTCCTTATCTGCCTTAACATGGTCACAATGATGGTAGAAACTGATGACGAGAGTGATGAGATGAAAGATATTTTATACTGGATTAACCTGGTGTTTATTGTCCTTTTCACTGGAGAATGTGTCCTCAAACTAATTTCACTCCGTCATTATTACTTCACCATAGGCTGGAACATATTTGATTTTGTGGTTGTCATTCTCTCAATAATAGGTAAGAAATAATCACATTAAAAAGGAATGTAATGAATTGAAGGACAAATATTTGTTATGCATATTTGGTTTAACAATGAAATATTTATAAGATCAGATGGTTACTTAGCTTTTGCTTCCCCTAACTATACTATAAACAGGAGACATGTTTTAGAACATTTACAGCAATCTGTAAAGAAATAGGCTTTCTTAGTATTTCAGTATTTTAATGTCAGTTTGTTTTTCATACCCCACTGTAAAAAGTGCCAAAACAAATATAGCATCTATGCACTGTCTTTTAATAGAAGCTCTTCTGCAAAATTTAAGAAAATACATTATGATTCTCTCCCTATTCAGAATCTCCACTAAGCATAGATATGGTCTATCTTCATTTATGCTGTGTGATATGGAAAATTTAAGTTGTTATAAAACAGACTATCCTTTTCTTTTTTTTTTTTCTTTTTTTTACAGGTATGTTTCTAGACAAGGTGATTGAAAAATATTTTGTGTCCCCCACCTTGTTCAGAGTTGTCCGACTTGCCAGAATAGGTCGAATCCTGCGTCTGATCAAGGGTGCAAAAGGGATCCGCACTCTGCTTTTTGCTTTGATGATGTCTCTTCCAGCTTTGTTTAACATTGGTCTCCTGCTTTTCCTAGTCATGTTTATCTATGCTATATTTGGAATGTCCAAGTTCGCTTATGTTAAGAAGGAAGCTGGGATTGATGACATGTTCAACTTTGAAACTTTTCCCAACAGCATGATTTGCCTATTTCAGATTACCACATCTGCTGGTTGGGATGGTTTGCTGTCACCAATTCTTAACAGTGGAGACCCAGACTGTGACCCTAATAAATCTCACCCAGGGAGCTCTGTTAAAGGAGACTGTGGTAACCCTTCAGTTGGGATTTTCTTTTTTGTCAGTTATATTATTATATCATTTTTAGTTGTAGTAAACATGTATATTGCTGTTATTTTGGAGAACTTCAGTGTCGCTACAGAAGAGAGTGCCGAGCCTTTGAGTGAGGATGACTTTGAGATGTTCTATGAGGTTTGGGAAAAGTACGATCCAGATGCAACCCAGTTTATAGAATACAGTAAATTGTCTGATTTTGCAGCCTCTTTGGATCCTCCTCTTCTTATAGCAAAACCAAACACTCTTCAGCTTATTGCAATGGATCTGCCCTTGGTGAGTGGTGACAGAATTCACTGCCTTGACATCCTGTTTGCTTTTACCAAGCGTGTTTTGGGGGAAAGTGATGAGATGGATGCACTTCGAATACAAATGGAAGATCGGTTTATGGCAGCCAACCCTTCTAAAGTCTCCTATGAACCAATTACAACCACATTAAAACGAAAACAACAGGAGGTGTCTGCTACTATAATTCAGCGAGCTTACAGGCATTACCATTTAAGGCAAACAGTGAAAAAAGTTTCATTTATGTCTTGCAAAGAAGAGCATGATCTGCATATCAAAGACGATATGACTCTGGATAAGCTAAGTGAAAACTCATCTGCAGAAAAAACAGATAGGACCCCCTCCACAACCTCTCCGCCTTCCTACGATAGTGTAACAAAGCCAGACAAAGACAAATATGAAAAAGACAAATCAGAAAAAGAAGACAAAAGTAAGGACATCAGAGAAAGAAAAAAATAAAAGGAAACAAAGAATTCCATTTGTGACAAATTATTTACAACCTGAAAAAGTGACATTTATGTCAATAGGGCTGCTGAAGGACGTCTATGCCAAACTTGAGAGTTTTTACGTGTGTGTGTGTGTATATATATATTCATTCTCTCTCTCTCTCTCTCTCTCTCTCTCTCTGTCTCACACAAACACACACACCTATCTTAAGGTCAGTGCCTAAATCAAACTGTGACTGTAGAATAACAGCCTTGCTAAGAGAATACGGTTTCCATTATCAGCTGGTACTGATGAAGAGGAGACACAACATTGCTATTTAGACTGTAAGGAACATTGAAAGGGTGCAAATATATAATTCTGTAACCACATGTGTGTTCATACAGAAGTGATTTGCATGAAGGCAGGCTGTACTTAGAGCTCATTCAGGGGAAAACATGATGTTACAAAGAGCAGCAGAGTTCTATTTCCAGGTTTCAGGGTGGATCTTAATTTTGAAGTATTTTGACTATCATGAAATAGAACATCCAGCAAAAACATAAATATAAAGTCACAAAGAATACCCAAAAATTGAAGTCCTTTTTTTTTTTGCTTGCTTGGTTGGTTGGGTAGTTGTTTTTTATGGGGGTTTTTTTAACATAAATTAAATTTAAACACTGTATTCCATATTTTATTCTAAGTTCTGGAGCTACATTCTGTCTCTGCTTGTCTTTTCATGTGAGTAAAACTCATTTAAAATAAAGGAAGTAACATGTTCAGATCAATGGGAACTTCAAGTACCCATGGGACAAATACTTAAATAGGTAGCAGGTTTAAAACAAACAAAAGGAAGCATTTCTTCAAACAATGCATAATCAGCCTATGGAACTCTTTGCCATAGGATGTTGTGAAGACCAGGATTTGAACGCTGTTAAAAAAAGAGCTAAGTAAATTCATGGAAGATAGGTCCATCAGTGGCCATTAGCTGGAATGGTATCTCCAGCCTCTGTTTGTCAGAACCTGGGAATGGACAACAGGAGATGGATGACTTGATGACTATCTGTTCTGTTCATTCCCTCTGGGGCACATGGCATTGGCCACTGTCAAAACACAGGATACTGAGCTAGATAGACCTTTGATCTGATCCAGTATGGCCATTCTTATGTACTGCCTTGATTTATACCTCATGCGAACAACCCAATTCCCAATAGTGTTGCACAAGGGAGACATGGCAAGAGAAGTGTAAATCAGGGAGGAATTTGGTTCCCATATGTTTTTGTCAAGTGTTCTGCTACAGGAAATGAATCTTCCCAAAACACTGAAATGACCAAATAGATGTAGCTATTCTGCTTTATCCTGCAGTATTTTTAAATGCATCTGTTCTCAGCAAGGCTGATGTTGTAATTGTCAGTGAAATGGCTTTTGATACTTAAATCATTGTTTGACACAGTGGCATGCAGTGGTTTAAGCAAGCAAATAATGACCTGAGCTCAGTATTTATTTCATCAGATCTGTATCACTATAAGTCTAGTTTGGAGACTTTCAACAGGTAATACATATATTCTGTACTATTATAAATAATTTGAAGGCTGTCACTGATGCATGTTATCTGTATCTTACGCCTTGTTGCTGTATCTTATGCCTTCCGAAGTTCGGAAGTCTTAATATGGGAAGCCATTGTCAGAGGAAAAGCGAAACAAATTGTTCAACCAGACGACATTCCTCATATCAGTAAGCAATAGTTTGCTGCTATTTAAGAGCTTTTTTTAATTTTAAAAAGATAATATTATGTGGAGGGGGTGTATAATTGGACTATACAGGATGTGTAAAAAATGCCTTAACTTGTTGAAAGTATGGGGTTAGAAAACAGGTTTTTGTTAATTTCTATTTCCACTTATTTTCTATTAAGAAACTTAAAACATGAAATGAGTAGTTGTAAGCTTATGCTTCTAATTATACTTGAATATACTTTAATAATGAAATGATTTCAATAAAGTGGGGACCACAGTTCACTTGCCTCTGAATAGGTTGTTCTTTGTATGTGGAAAAAGAATGGAGAAATTTAGCTGCCTGCATCTGAAGTTTCCTTGATCTTTCTCAGTGTCTGTTTATGTAGACTTATTCTTGTTGATTCATGATGCACTAGAACTGTTCAAAATATAATATAGGATTCACAGTCTTTTTCATACAAACAAGAACAAAGTAGTGAACTTGTGTAATGCATCACATCAGGACCTTTTTGTTTCTTACACAAAGTGGAGTTAAACATAGACTCCTTCTTTTACTAAAACTATTCACGTGTAGTGTACTGGTAAACTGCATGAAGGAAAATGTTTCCCCATAAATAACAGTAAACTACATTACTAACCAGATGAAAGAATAAAGATTACATTTTTATCATATGTGTTTGTTTAATCTGTGTTTTATTATGTAAAATTAATACACAATGTTAAATGGGTTTCTCATAAAGTTAAAGGAAAATGGCTTTAATGATGGGGAAATAGGGTCTATTGTAATTAGATCACTAATTACAATATGGCTCAAGTCAGTATTGATAGGAACTTGTTACTATCTGATTGTTTTTAAATTATGGGAAAGAATTAGTGGTCTCAATTCAATTTTTAGTAAATAGCATCACAACACAATAACAAGAGGCACTTGTTCAGGGTATTATAGCATGTGGTCCAAGAACTCAATGGGGATGGTGATTTTAATTACCATATTACTCTCGCAGGTCCCGCTAGATGATGTCTGAGGCACTGGCACAATGTGGGGTCCTTTGTGTGCTGCTGATGCCCAGGTGTCACACATTCTGTGAACTTAAAGAGGATTCCAACCTCCAACACTATATAGCATCTTCCACAAAATTATTAGATTCACTGTTAAGGAAAACAAGAAAATTTAATTTAGAAAATAGAGCATTCAACTGCCATAAAAATAACAAATGTTAAATTATATTTGTCATTTGTGTAGTTATTTTAGATATTTACAACTTTCATAGAACATATAGCTCTTGGAAAGTTATCAGTATTTTTTTTTGACATTGTACTTGGCATTGAGCAAAATACAGAAGTTCTTGGCATCTAAATGCATGGATGGAAACATAGTACCCTGAGAGAGGGATAATTCAATCTTAAAGGGGTTTTTTATTATTATTATCTACTCTTTCTCTCTTCTTTAACATAATGGGCTGGAGAGTTATCACTTTTTGACCTTGCATAGAAATGAATTTCAACTAATTAGAGCTAAAATTTAAGCTCAGAGTTTAACATTTTTAATTAGCTCAAATTAATAGAACTTCCCAGATGTTCATTACCTAAATGGAGTTTCAGTTTTTTCCTCACACATTAATTTGCTTTAAAATTCCTGTATCATAGTAAAAATTAGATATTTATTGTAAAAAATTATCAATACAACTATAAAAACTTCAAAAAACCTCAGCTGTGCAGTACCACTGATTGCATGTTCAAAACAAAACTACTGTTTTTGATTACTGTATTGGATGCACTCTTTTTCAGTGTATAAAACCTACATTATGTTGTTTTCTGAAGATAACACTGGAATGATAGTTCTCTTTTTTACGGTGTATTTTCTACTGTCACATACTAGCATAAACTTGCATTTGTTTGTGGTTATTAGTAACACCTTCGTACCCTATAAGCGTGCCAGCACATTTCTGTCATCATTAATCTTGTGCTGTGTAGGGGTCAATTGCAGAAGAACTCTGTACGTGTGAAGTATAGGGATGGTGAGGCCTGCATTCTCCCCCCTTTTCCATTCTTTGCCTCCCCCCTTCCCTACTACTGATGAGCCAGAAGCAAGCCTCTAGGAACATAGAATCATAGAATCATAGGACTGGAAGGGACCTCGAGAGGTCATCGAGTCCAGCCCCCCGCCCTCAAGGCAGGATCAAGCTCCGTCTACACCATCCCTGACAGATGTCTATCTAACCTGTTCTTAAATATCTCCAGAGAGGGAGATTCCACCACCTCCCTTGGCAATTTATTCCAATATTTGACCACCCTGACAGTTAGGAATTTTTTCCTAATGTCCAATCTAAACCTCCCCTGCTGCACTTTAAGCCCATTACTCCTTGTCCTGTCCTCAGAAACCAAGAGGAACAAATTTTCTCCTTCCTCCTTGTGACACCCTTTTAGATATTTGAAAGCCGCTATCATGTCCCCCCTTAATCTTCTTTTTTCCAAACTAAACAAGCCCAGTTCATGAAGCCTGGCTTCATAGGTCATGTTCTCTAAACCTTTAATCATTCTTGTCGCTCTTCTCTGTACCCTTTCCAATTTCTCCACATCTTTCTTGAAATGTGGCGCCCAGAACTGGACACAGTACTCCAGCTGAGGCCTAACTAGTGCAGAGTAGAGCGGCAGAATGACTTCACGAGTTTTGCTTACAACACACCTGTTGATACAACCTAGAATCATATTTGCTTTTTTTGCAACAGCATCACACTGTTGACTCATATTCAACTTGTGGTCCACTATGACCCCTAGATCCCTTTCCGCCATGCTCCTTCCTAGACAGTCGCTTCCCATCTTGTATGTATGGAACTGATTGTTCCTTCCTAAGTGGAGCCATTGTAGCAAAGAACGAATTGTAGATAAGGGTGGGAACATAACAATCCTGTTTACCTAAATGTACTGATCATGTAAACAAAGTCAAAGGACAAGCAGTACAGCTGAGCAATACTGTAACAAGCCATGAGTAATCCCCAGAAATTTCCAAACAGCCACAAACAAGGTAGAGACACAGTATTTAAAGCTGCACCAGAGCACAGCAATTTGGACCTCACCGATGGGCTTTGGGTACCGGTGCCTTGGAAGCTGAGACAGTCTCCCATTTCATCTGCAGCTGAAACGGAGTTCCCCAGCTAGCAGAAGGGATATAAGAATGCCGCTTTTCCTATCATGTTGTTCTTTTAGTTAAGGGGAACATCTGATAGCTGTCAGAAAATAAACTGCTTGTGTTTGACAGATACCTGTGTAGCATGTCTTTGTACTTTGAGAACCCAGTGTCAAACCTGAGACTTACTCTTGCCGGCAACATGCTGTTGTGATGTTTATTGAAATTGTAATCAGACTTAAATAGGCATTATTTTCTTATAACCCCAATTCTAAACATCTATGTCCTTTATTCCAGTGAAATGTCTCTGAGGAGGGTGGATTTCTGCTGTGTGTTTTATATTAGTGGTAACAGGAGTATGTATGTGTGATGGATAGGAGGAGTGCTCAACAGTATTTGATGACTAAAGGGTTAAACTCAGGTGGGGGTGTTTGCAATGGCAGAGGATATTGAAATTTGAATTGAAAGATATATGCTTGCTATTTTCTTTGTGGGAGTTTTTTAAGCTAGGAGCTGGGGAAAACGAATTGAACTAGGCAGAACTACCATGCCTACAAGGAGTACTGGGCACGGAAATGGACTGGACCTAGAAGCATTGATTGTGAGTAGATAGGAAAAATGTATATTTAGTCGCAATCAGGTATTTTCTTTATTTTGTTGTTCAGTTAAACTTGTCTGTGCTAAGTCCATGTGCTTCCCCTTCCCCCCCCCCCCCATTCTCTCTATCTAAGGTGCACCCAAAGATACCATTTTTCTTTGTGTTCTTTTCTCAGTTGCTCTGTAACACTTAGCAACCAAGTATGCTTTAGCACATATATCTTTTTGTTTTATTAATAAAATCACCTTTTTTCAAGGTGACGATTTGATTATTGTGTCCTGGAAGGTATCAGGAGGTCTGTGTATGCATGCCTAAGACTGAGAGGTCAGTTATCAGAGACTGATGTTTTTTTACTCTTCTCCAAGCTCTCTTGTGGTAAAAGATCTTTGGAGCGGGGGGGGGGGGGGGGGGGGTACCCATCTGGAAGAAGTTCAAGTGTTTCCTTCCTGGATCTAAGAAGGCGTTTTTTACATGTGATGGTGGCAGCCTCTCTCTCAAGGCCAGAGAATTTGTAACCTGAGGGAGTTTTTTTAAGCAGAAGCCCATAGAAGCAAGATATTTCAGGTCTCTTGTGGGCCCCCACTTTCTGCACTCGGAGTGCCAGAGTGGGGAACAGCCTTCACACTATGCAAGTACATTTGCATTTAGAGAAATATATCCTACTGTCTTTCTTTGGAGTAACTCTGGCAACCTAGAAGGTATTTGGATTTACAGCAGACCAAAGATCTCAATCATTCTCCTTAGACTATAATATCCTGTTCTTTAAAAAAGTTAAAGTAGTAAGGAGATGCGCTAGCATAATGGGGCCATTAGGGTCTTATCTATATGAACTAGCAAGATTCCAGAAATTCCTACAGTATTCTCTTTTTATTAGTTGCAATGAAATTAAGGTGAAATCCACAGCAAAACTCTCATTGACTTCCATGGGGGCAGATTTCAACCCTTATTTTTTTCAGCTCTGGGTTCTGAGGACTTACTACCGTTTCCCATTATTGAATTTCACATACATTACAACACTCATTGTCTTTTGGTAGTGCTATATGCACACATTGTCTTTTGGTAGTGCTATATGCACAAATTGAGTCCACTTGTATTTTACAAGGGATGGGGTACAAGAGGATTTGAGCTCTATTAGATATGAGATTTATTCATAGAATACTTATGAGATCATCAAGCCTAGGCCCCTGCCTTCATGGCAGGACCAAGCACCATCCAGACCATCCCTGACAGGTGTTTGTCTAATCTCCTCTTAAAAATCTCCAACAATGGAGATTCTACAACCTGCTTAGTCAATTTATTTCAGTGCTTAGCCACTCTGACACTTGGTAGCATGTTCCTAATATCCAACCTAAACCTCCCTTGCTGCAATTTAAGCCCATTGCTTCTTGTCGTGCCATCAGAAGTTTAAGACCTTCATCAGAACAGGGCCTGATGAAATGCATTTTAGAAAACTCATTTAGCCCCTTGAGTTTTCTAAAATGCATTTCATCAGGCCCTAGTGACTAGAAGACATCTAAAATTTTTAAGTAATTTTAAACTTGTTCTTTTCTTATTTTAACTTCTGAACGTACCTCCTTTTCTCCTGCATTCACTATGCTAGGAATCCATTCACCATCAACCTTCTTGGTAAAAATTGAAACAAAGAAGTTGTTAAGCACCTTTGCCATTTCCACATTTTCTGTTATTGTTTTTACCTCTTCATTGAGTAATGGGTCTACTTTGTCCTTGGTCTTCCTCTTGCTTCTAATATATTTGTAGAATGTTTTCTTGTTACCTTTTACGTCTCTAACTAGATTGAGCTCATTTTGTGCTTCAGTTTGTATTAATACGATTAAACTACAATGTGCATCAGTAAAAGAATAGACTCCCACCTTTTATAATAACAGTATACAAGTACCTGTTGTGCTAGATAAGATTACAGAACAGCAAAACCAACATATAATGGCTAAGGAAGTGAGAGAGATTCCTAAACCTGAGCTGCTATTTTTAGGTGACAGATCTGAGGAACTGAGCCATATTAAGGTGCCATTAGAGGTAATTTTGGAACAAAATGATAAATTAAACAGTAAGGCTACGTCTACACTGGCCCCTTTTCCGGAAGGGGCATGTAAATTTCACTAGTCGTCGTAGGGAAATCCGCGGGGGATTTAAATATCCCCCGCGGCATTTAAATAAAAATGTCCGCCGCTTTTTTCCGGCTTTTAAAAAAGCCGGAAAAGAGCGTCTAGACTGGCCCCGATCCTCCGGAAAAAGTGCCCTTTTCCGGAGGCTCTTATTCCTTTGAAGTAGGAATAAGAGCCTCCGGAAAAGGGCACTTTTTCCGGAGGATCGGGGCCAGTCTAGACGCTCTTTTCCGGCTTTTTTAAAAGCCGGAAAAAAGCGGCGGACATTTTTATTTAAATGCCGCGGGGGATATTTAAATCCCCCGCGGATTTCCCTACGACGACTAGTGAAATTTACATGCCCCTTCCGGAAAAGGGGCCAGTGTAGACGTAGCCTAATAGTCAGCAAGACCAGATGGTATTTACCCAAGAGTTTTGAAGGAACTCAAATGTGAAATTGCAGAATTACTAACTGTAGTTTATAACGTATAATTTGAATCAGCTTTGGTACCAAATGACTAGAGGATTGCTAGTGTGATGCCAAATTTTAAAAAGGGTTCCAGAGGTGATCCCAGCAATTCCTGGCCAGTTAGCCTGATTTCAGTACCAGGCAAACTGGTTGCAACTATAGTAAAGAACAAAATAGACACATAGATGAACTTCAATAGAAATGTAGCCGTGTTAGTCTGGTGTAGCTGAAGCAAAATACAGGACTATGTAGCACTTTAAAGACTAACAAGATGGTTTATTAGATGATGAGCTTTCGTGGGAGACCCACTTCCTCAGATCAAATAGTGGAAGAAAATAGTCACACCATATATACCAAAGGATACAATTTAAAAAAATGAATACATATGAAAAGGACAAATCAAATGTCAGTACAGAAGAGGGATGGGGGGGAAGGTGAATGTCTGTGGGCTAATTTTAGCATGAATGACAGTTCAGAGGATTCCCTTTCAAGTGCAGATTTAAAAGATCTGTAGCAGGATGCAGATAGTTAAGTCCTTGAGACAGTGTCCTTTCTGGTTGAAATGGCAAGAAACTGTTTTTTCTTTGTGAGCCTGTCTGATATCTGTTTTGTGGGCATTGACCCTTTGGCGAAGTGTCTGAGACGGTTGTCCAATGTACATAGCAGATGGACACTTTCGGCACATGATCGCATAAATTATATTTCTGTATGCGCAGGAATATGTGTTCTTGATCTTATAACTCACTTAGTTAGGTCCAATAATGGTATCAGAAGAGTGAATATGTGGACAAAGCTGGCAACAGGGCTTGTTGCAAGGAAAGGTACCAGGGTTGGTATTAGTGTGGTATGTCCTGTGGTTGTTGGTAAGAATCATCTTGAGGTTAGGTGGTTGTCTATAGGAGACTATGGGTCTGTCTCCCAGAGCCTCTTGGAGTTTGGTATCCTGTTCCAGTATAGGCTGTAGTTTATTGATAATGTGTTGGACAGGTTTAAGTTGGGGGTTGTAGGTGCACTTGAAAGGGAATCCTCTGAACTGTCATTCATCCTAAAATTTGACACTTTACGTCTGAGTCTAAACAAAGGATCTAGTTATCTTACCCATTACAAAGATAGCTTCCCTAATTATCACCTCTAATATCATTAGCC
Source organism: Pelodiscus sinensis (assembly GCF_052426305.1). Classification (NCBI taxonomy): domain Eukaryota; kingdom Metazoa; phylum Chordata; order Testudines; family Trionychidae; genus Pelodiscus; species Pelodiscus sinensis. The sequence continues at coordinate 39,386,030 of NC_143058.1, read as the reverse complement.
CACAGACATTCACCTCCCCCCCCATCCCCCTTCTGTACTGAAATTTGATTTGTCCTTTTCATATGTATTCATATTTTTAAATTGTATCCTTTGGTATATATGGTTGTGACTATTTTCTTCCACTATTTGATCTGAGTAAGTGGGTCTGGCCCACGAAAGCTCATCATCTAATAAACCATCTTGTTAGTCTTTAAAGTGCTACATAGTCCTGTATTTTGCTTCAGATGAACTTCATTTATTGGAGAAGAGTCAACATGTTTTTTTGTAAAGGGAAGTCTTGCCTCGCCAATGTACTATAATGCTTTGAAGGGGTCAACAAGCAGTGGACAAGGGGATCCAGTGGATTTGCAATCCTGGTTGGACCTCCCTGGTCTGGCATCCTGATGACCTGACTGGTCCCAAATCAGGGATTTTGCTGGACTAGGGGAGGTCAATATGGGCCTTTCTGCTGCCAGATTCAGGGCTCCACTCCTAGCCACTGGGCTCTGCTTCTGGCCACCAGTTCCCCATCCTCCAGTCAGGCCAACAGGTTCTATCTTTAGCCATGGCCTTCGCCCCAGCTGCTGAGCTCTGCCTCCAGCCGCTGGCCTGGCTCGCTGGTCTAGCAGTATCCATAGTCCTGATGGACTGGTTTTTCCCCATTCCTGAAGCACTTTTGGGGTCCCTAATGATGCCCAACCAGAGAGTTCTGGACTAGAGAGGTTCAGCCTGTAATTTTCAGAAAGCCTTTGACAAGGTCCCATACAAAAGGCTTTTCAGCAAAGTAAGCTGCCATGGGGTAACAGCAAAAGTCTTGTCAGTAATTGGTTAAAGGATAGGAAACAGTATGGATAAATGGCCAGTTTTCAGAATGAAGTAAGAGAGATAGTGATGTTCCCCAGAGGTTAATACTGCAACCAGCCCTATTCAACATAGTCATAAATGGTCTGGAAAGGGAAGTAAATAGTGAAGTGGTATAATTTGCAGAAGATACAAAACTACTCAAGATTGTTAAGTCCCAGACAGACTGTGAAGAGCTACAAAAGCATCTCTCAAATTTGGGTGACTGGTCAACAAAGTAGCACATGAAATTTAATGTTGATAAATGCAAAGTAATGCACATTGGAAAACATAATCCATAAGTATATATAAAATGACTTGGACTAAATTAGCTGTTACCACTCAAGAGAGAGTTCTTGGAGTCATTGTGGATAGTTCTCTGAAAACATCCACTCAATGTGCAGTGGCAGTCAAAAAAAGCAAGCAATGTTGTAAATGATTGAAATGGATAGATAAGACAGAAAATATCATTGTCTCTAGCATAAATCCATGGTATGCTCACATCATGTGCAGATGTGGTTGCCCCATCTCAAACTAAATATATTGGAAAAGATTCAGAAAAGGGCAAAAAAAATTATAAGAGGTATGGAATAGCTGCCATATGAGGAGAGATTAAGACTGGGACTTTGCAGTTTAAACAATTAAGGGGGAATATGATAGAGGACTATAAAATCATGATTTGTGGAGAAAATATATAAGGAAGTGCTGTTTACTCATTGCACTAGAACTAGGAGCCACCAAATGAAACTAATAAGCAGAAGGTTTAAAATAAAGGAAGTATTTCTCCATACAACACACAGTCAACCTGTGGAACTCCTTGACAGAGAATGTTGTGAAGGCTAAGACTAACTGCGTTAAAAAAAGAACTACATAAATACATAGGGTATGTCTACACTACCCTCCTAGTTCGAACTAGGAGGGTAATGTAGGCATACCGCACTTGCAAATGAAGCCCGGGATTTGAATTTCCTGGGCTTCATTTGCATAAGCGGGGAGCCGCCATTTTTAAAACCCCGCTGGTTCGAACCCCGTGCAGCGCGGCTACATGGGGCTCGAACTAGGTAGTTCGAACTAGGATTCCTATTCCGAACTACCGGTACACCTCGTTCCACGAACTAGCGGGGTAGTGTAGACATACCCTCAGAGAATAGGTCCATCAATGGTTATTAGCCAGGGTGAGCATCAATGGTGTCTCTAAACTGTGAGAAGCTGGGAATGAGCAATAGGGAATACATCACTTGATGATTCTGTTTGGTTCAATCTGTCTGGGGCACCTGGTATTGGAAGACAGGATAGATGAGTTAGATCAGACCTAGGCAAAATACGGCCTGTGGGCCAGATTCGGCCTGCCAAGCCACCAGATCCGGCCCGTGGATGGTGCAGGGAGCCCCAAGCAGGCTCCTTGCTTGACTTGCACCACTTGCACATCACTCAGAAAAGCAGCTGCCAGGCTGTAAATCTTTAAAAACGGAGAGCCTAGAGTGGATGGGGGAAGGTGTCAAACACTGTCCCCGCCCCTAGCACAATCCCATTGGCTGGTTTCTGGCCAGAAATCGGCCAGTGGGAGCTGCCTGTTTGAAAAACAGGTGACACACAAAGCACCACGGGCCCCCTCCCCTCCAACACATAGTTATTCACTCATGAGCATGGCCCTACAGCCTGTGCAGGAGCAGAGCAGGCTGTTTGGGGGTCTCAAGCCTACCTCTGGCACCCCAGCCCTTCCCTTTCCCAACCCTCTGCCCCCCACTCCACGTACCCAAGCCTTCTATCCCCCTCCTGCATCCATATAAGCAAGAGCTCTCAGTGGTCAGAAACCTACAGTCCCTTATTTGTCCACTCAGCCGTTTCTCTGAATTAATGTTACTTTAAATCCTCTAATGAGCAGTTAGCCTGTTCAGTGACCCAGGTCACAACCACCTCCTTCACCCAAACTCCCTTACCGACCCCACTCTTCCTCCTGCACCCAATCCCTTACCCCAAGCTCCCTTCTGCACCCAGCCTCCATTCTAGACCCCACACTTTCTCCATTAATATCATGGAAGAGTGCAGCCCTCAACCACTTTTTCCAAAATCTTGGAGTGGCCCCCCCATCAAAAATTATTGCCCACCCCAGAGTTAGATGGATCTTTGGTCTGACCCAGTATGACCATTTTATGTTCTTATAACACAAAATTAAAACATTCCTAATAAAGATGCTTGTTTATTGGTTGTTGTGGGACTAGAGAATTACTGAACTGCTGTCGCACTATGCAACCAGAAAGGAATCTGTAGCTGTATACAATATGGTAAGAGAAAACTGCTGACATATCTATAGTTCAGGAATATCTAATGGCTGGCAACCCTCTGCATTATTAACATAATGCTCTGTGAGAGGGGGATGGTACAAATGTGTTGATCTATTTCCTTCTCAGACACATCTAAGTTTTATCTCTGTGATCTAGTGTGCCACCTTCCTGGTTTTTATCATATTTCTGTCTCTCTCCACTATCAAGTGAGAGCTGTTGCAGCATAAAACACAGACTTTTTATAGTGCCTGCACAAGAAAACAGATCATACTGCAGTGTAACCCAAGCAAAGTAAACTGCGGCACATTCTCCTCTCTCAGGAGAGAGGGGAAATCACGTGCAGGAGCACACATGATCTCTGCTGCAAGAACAAAATTTGATGGAAATAGTGAAAGACATTTCATAAACAATTTATAACAGCCAAAAAGGCAGCTATGCCAAGCAGTCTCTCCATTTATATTTTCTATTGTCTGTCCTATGAACAAATTGCCTTTCTGCATAATCTATGTATCCAAATGTTTTATCTACCTAATCTAGTAAATATATAGATTTAGAATAGTTTGTCTTCTGATTTGTTTCTATTTATTTTTTTTAAAACTGCATGCTATTTTCATTGTATTTTTATAAATCTGGTGGCTAAAAAAGGGAAACTGTTGTAATTCAAAGAATTTTCTTTTCAGACTGAATGAAATGTGTTTTCAATTTTTAAAAGTAATGAAATACCTGTAATATGCATCTCCATAAGCAGCTTTGGAATTATATGCCTTTTTTCTGTACAAGTCTATAAAAAGAATCCAGATCAATATTTCTGGAGTGCTGTGCTGTAGCAGCACCTGCATTACTCTCAACACAGATATACATGCAGAGGTGTAGTAAGTCCTACATGTCTATCCACAAACAAGGGGCATGCAATTAAAAGAGAAAATCATGAGTGTGTTACCCAGGGTATATAAAGATTTAGTATTCCCTTTTCAAAACGTACACCTTTCATGAGTTGTCCTATTACTTCCACTGTTTTTAACTTGATTGCTGCAGAATGTGGCAAATTCTGTTTAAAGGTGGAATGTGCCTGTTTATAGTGCTGAAATGTACCAGGTATGTTTGAGCAAAATGCATCTGAAGTACCACAGAATGAATGAGGCTGCTAAATGGCAGAAGAGAGGTGGATTATAGGGAAACAGATAAGTGGAGAGGCAATTGGAAACACCCAAAGTACAAGCTTTTTTTATATTGAAGCTGGGATCCATTTTTTAACCTATTCATAGTACCAGCTTTGCTGTTTGTATTTATAATCTTCTATGTCCTGAACTAGCTTTAGAATTCTGTTTCCTGTTATTTATCAAAACATCAAAATTACAAGGAAATATGTTTATTCATAACCTCTTGTTCAAAGGATGGTGGATAACAGTTTTGGGAAGGGCAAACAATGAAGTGTTTGCATTTTTCTGCTTGTGTTTTTGAGACTGTTGAACTCACCTTGTTTTAATCCCCAAAGTGAGAGGAACAAATTCAGCAAAGTGCAAAAGGTAAAAACCAGAAACAGTGAAAAGTAAGAATATTACAGTAATATAGGTATTCATGATAAGTTGTTGTCCATATCAGCAGAAAATCAATTTGTTTCTATCACTATGATACTTTACTTAAGTCTGACTGCCATCCTTTAATTATTAACAATTTTTTCTAGTTGCCAAGTCTTCTGCATTTTTTTTAAATCTCCTATGACTTCTTGCAAAGATTTTACATTAGTTAATGGGGGGGGGGAGGCAGATTCTTTAGAACATTTTTATGGCTGTCATTTATTCCAAGTGAATGTTTCAAAGAGAGATTTTGTCAGGGCAGAGCAAAATATGGTCTGTGGCCCACCAAGCCTCCAGATCCAGCCTGTGGATGCAGTGGGGAGCCTCAGGCAGGCTCCCTGCCTCCCCACCCACCCCGCAAACACTGCTGAGAAAAGTGACTGCTGTGAGGTTGTTGTTTGAACAGCTGCAAGCCTGAGGGAGAGGAGAGGCTTTACATACTGCTCCCACCCTCAGCACAATCCCATTGGCAGGTTTCCAGCCAATGAGAACTGCGTATTTTTAACAGGCAACTTGAGAAGCACCCTTCCCTCCTCCCCTTAGGCCCCAAACTATAGAAAGACCAATGGCCCCTGCAGCCAGTGCAGGGTTGGGGAGGCAGGGCCAGGAGTCAAGCAGGTAAGTCTCCTGGGTTGAGCCTTCCTCTGGCACCACAACCCTCTACCCCATATAACCCAAACCCTCTTCCCCCCTCCTGCACCCATATCCCATCCTGCATCCCAATCCTTTGCCCCAGGTCACAACACCTTCCTGCCGAAGGTCACAACCCAAACACCTGCACTCCACTCCTCTGCTCCAGGTCACAACCACCTCCTTCACCCAGACTCCCTCCCAGATCCCATACCTTCTCTTGCACCCAAATCCCCTACTGCAAGCTCCCTTCTGTACCCAACCTCCATGCCACACCCCACATCTCCTCCATTAATATGGAAGGGTGCAGCCCTTGACCACTCTCCACATTTTTAATTGCCCCCTACCCATCAAAAATTATTGCCAACCCCTGGATTATGGCAATGAAGAAAATATAAATTATCATGGAAGCAGAAATGACAGATTCTGCACCACTGAACTTTTTCTCCTGTTTCTCATATGGTCATGCAGAAAAACAAAATAGCTATTGAAATGCTAAAGGCTAAGAGCACAGAAAGGTTTCATAGGAAGCTTCGGAATACCAAATATACATACAATAAATATTAGTACACTTTTAATATAACCATTTTTTCACATTACTTTTAAATGGTGCCAAGAATGAACATTTGTGGCAGTTAAGGCTTTCTTCTCTTTGTCCCTTTGTTTTATGGGGAGCAGGGGTAAAGCAGAATTAGCAAGTAACTCTTACATCTTCACATTCTTCCTTTTTTTCCAAAAATGTACTGTATTTCTTCTGGTGCTATCTCTCACCAGTGGTCTGTTAGGGTACGTCTACACATCAAGGCTAAAGTTGAATTAAGCTACACAACTTCAGCTATATCAAGTGTATAGCTTAAGTCAAAATAGCTTTTGTCTTTAGGTGCTGTCTACACAGCAGAAAGTCGAAGGAAAAACACTCTTCCTTCGACTTCCCTTACTTCTTGTAAAAAGAGGGTTACAGGAGTCGGAGTAAGAAGTCTTCCAGCTCAACATTATTTCAAAATAAACTTGTAGGCTGTGTCTACATTGGCATCCCTTTCCGGAAAAGGGATGCTAATGAGACACATTGCAATTGCAAATCTGCGGGGGATTTAAATATCCCCCGCGGCATTTGCATTTACATGGCTGCTGCTTTTTTCCGGCTTGGGGGATAAGCCGGAGAAAAGCGCCAGTCTAGACGTGATTCTCCAGAAAATAAGCCCTTTTCCGGAGGATCTCTTATTCCTACTTTCAAGGAATTCGAGCCTGGTTTGCTCTGCACTTGGCTACAGTGAGGCTGCCACTGCTGTTTCCTATCCAGCTAGTGGGGAAAGGAGAGAAGCACTGACAACTCAGTTAGTGGGTACCAACACCTGGCCCACTCAACAGTGGCCCCAACAGGCAAGGTGGAGACTAGCTGGTGGTGCTAGCTGGTGAGGAGCTATAAAAAGGGGGGAGGGAAATTGCCCCTCACCCAATAACAAATGATGCCTTTGCTCCAAACAGGATCAAGTGCCATGACCAATACCAGTTTGGAAATATTAGATGAAGAACGCTGCAATTGAGTTGAAATTTTTTAAAACAATTCTAATAGGTCTTTTCCATCTTCGGTGATTCTGATTCTTAGTCATGGGGATGGGGCTATTGAAATTTTGAGAGATATTTTTACCAGCTGATTTGAAAAAGTGATTTAATGTCCATCTTGTTAGAAGCATTCAGTGTACTTTTCCTTTTGCAACATGTCTAAGAATCTAATTCTGGTCTTACTGAAATCAGACTTTTTTCATTGGCTTCAGTGCAAGAAGAATTTGGCCCTTGATGTATTAATTATAGGCTCACTAAAATAGAACACAACATCCATCCTTTTCTTTCCCTTCCACTTGAGTAGTGAAAGCAAAAGATCTGCCTTTTAAGTATCAATCAATAAGACCAAGAAGCATTCTACTGCAGCAGATTTTATAGGCACTGCAGCTAAATAGTAATTGGATCAACAGTATTAATTACATTTCTCATGTGGTAGCATCAGTGAATTGAGGTACAAACAACCTTATTAGCAAATAGATTTCTTTGCAATCAGAAAAAATTATTAAAGGATGAAGAAAGAAGATAATTTTATTTTTAAATTGACTATCTTAGGAACATGAACATATTTTGGTAATAGTAGACAATCAACTATAACAGGCCTGGGCAAAATATGGCCCGCAGGCAGGATCTGGATCCGTCAAGCCATCAGATCCAGCTGCAGGGAGCCCCTTATAAAATGGGGTTTAAGGGTTATTTTGAAAGAAGGGTTTTCTTTCGAAATAACTGTGTCTAGACAGTGTTTCTTTTTTCGAAATAGGGTATTTCGAAATAGCGCCCGGATGCGATCATGCAAATGAAGTTCAGGAAATTCAAATCCGCACTTCATTCGCAATTTTGCTCAGCTGCATTTGCATTCCTCTCTCGAAAGAGGAATGCAGTGTAGACATACGAGAGAGAGATGTGGAAATCAGGGGAAGAAAGGTTGCTGGTGGGTTGAAGTAGGAGGAAAGAAGAGAGAGGGTGATAAGGGGAGGAAAAGCAAGAAGAAAAGGAGAGGGGAGTGAAGGACATATGGCAGGAAGACCTCAGAAGGGAAGCTATAATAGGAGGAGAGGCATAGAGGAGGGAATGGAATAGAATGGGCAGTGAGGGTTAGAGCTAGTGCAAGATAGGAATGAGGAAGAGGTTAGAAGCAGGAAGATAGAACAGAAAAGTTAGAGGGAAAAGAAAGGGATAAAAGGTGAGTGAAAGGAAAAGGGAAGAGGCAGCAATAAGGTAATTAGATTGTTTTAAAGAAAGTTAAATGGCAAAATATTTGCAAGCAGTATTACAAGCAATAGGTTGCTTGAAAGTTTTGTTATTGACTTCAGTGGGATCTAAGGCTGTGTCTAGACTACCTCCCTCTTTCAACAGAGGGATGTAAATTAGACACTTCGAAAGTACAAATAAAGCAAGGATTTCAATATCTCACACTTCATTTGCATAATCGCGTCATGGCGCTCTTTCGAACAAGCGCCATTTCGAAAGTAAAACCGTGGTCTAGATACAGTTCTTTCGAAATGACAGGCTTTTGCAAAAGATCCTGTGAACCTCAAAAAAATTATTTAGGATGATGGGGATGGTGGGGAAGCGCTGGTTGTGAATGAGTAGTGAATAATGTATGAGAGAACCCAGTGTTTGAGAGTGGGAAGCAGGGATAGACTACTTTGGGATTTTTTCTCAGTATTGCATCTGTATGTTAGAAATATGTTTATATATAAACATGTTTATTTTATGCATCTGATGGGAACATTAAGGGACAATAAAAAATTACTCTAAAAAGTAATCAGATTACATGTAACAGATTACCATAAATGGTTATACATAATATAGCTTTGATGATAATCTGAGTCCTTTTTACAGCGGAAAGTAATGTTGTGTTCCTTGCATGATTTTTCAGAATTACTGCTGATTCCTTTCCAGCTCTAACCCTCTCCCTACTTTTCCAGGTGGAAGAGTAGTCAAGTAAATCCTCCTCCTCACAGACTGCATTTATAGAACCTCTCCACAGGATTGATAATGAACCTGGATTGAATCTGGCCTTTCATGTTCAGATTAAATAACATGATCTCACCATATTCAAGTACAGATGATTAATTTAAAAAGTGACTAAATAAACTGACATGTTGACAGCTCAAACTATGTAAACCTGTCTATTGCCAATAACATTGCAGACAGTCTTTTACCTGTTTATATCTCTGTATAGATATAGATGTATAAGAAAAATGGGCCTACCCTCTCCACTGAGACCACAGCCAAAGCAGCAGTAACAAGATAACTTCTTAGTTTAGCATTTGTGGGATGAAGTTCCTGGACGACAGCCAAAGAAACTGATGTAGAAGTTTGCTGCCTTGGAGTGCCAGTATAAAGATGAAAATATACTCTAACACTGTTGTGGTAAAAAGTAAAATGATCTCAACCAATTATATTGTTCTGAGTGAAAATCTCATATAAATACCTTGCCAAATATTGCTGCAAGGAGCGGGAATGGTGTACAGAGGATTTTAGTGCCTGAGCTTTCGACAAAAGTCCATCTTTTACTGTGTGTGTCCTGAAGCTGAATGTTCTGGACTTCTGCTTTGAGCAACTTGAATAGTAAACATTTAATGGAGGGAAATGTCCTTTCCTTGTCTGCCTCCAGCCAGATGTATGCTCAGCTAGGCATTTTAGGGAGGTTTTTAATTTTTTTTCCAGCTCATTTACTTGATATGTAAGTAAGGCACACTAGGCTATAATCTTATGGGACAAGTCTACCAATTCTGACTTTTATAAAATAGGTGCAGCCATGGCTACCTGCAGTGGTTTATTTTAATAAGAAGTAACATATTTGCAACTCATTTGCTTAATTCTTGAATTCCATCAGAACTATTGGCTAAATTCCATCTGGTCCTAGTGATTTAGTGCAGAGTGACAAATGAGGGCCAGCACTTCCAATAGCATTTTTGACACCTTTAATCTCTGAATCAACTTTATTAACTATAAAATGTAGCTCTAAGGTAGGAATCTCCCAAGAGCCTCTGTGGTGAACACTGATGCAAATACATCATCTAACTTTTCTGTAATATCCTTGTCTTCCTTGATCTCTAGAGCAAGAACTAGATATCCGAGTCTAAATCAAAGTCCGTATTGTGAGAGAAACCTTCTCCACACAACCACACAAAAGATTAGTGTAGAAATTTATCTTCAGTGTTCAAAATCCAAAAAACTTTATACCAATAATGAAAACTGAAAATCACCTGTAACTCAAAAAGCTGTACAACCCAAATCTCAGTGCTCTGTTTCTTTTAGAGCCAGTACACTTCTACTGGAAACTATATCATCGAGAGAGAGAGAACATTTTCTCTTAATTAAAGCAAGTAACGTTTCATTCTCTTTAATCAGTTTTATACAGTAATGGAATGGAAGAATAGTACAGCAGTGTTCTTCCGGAAGACAGACACCATTAGCTAAAATAAGGGAAGGATAAGAATTCAAATTCTGTTTTGGATATAGCTTGATACAAATCTTGGTTTATAACAGTACCTAAATGTTAAAGTGACCAGCACTTCAAAGTTCATATAAACAGATCATTAGGCTGTGAATGTTTACAGTTGCATCCAAGTCTGTGAAAACTTTAATAAGCAACAAACCTATCCTAGCAATAAAGTGTATTTTGGAAGTTCCAGACAAGGGAGAGACTGAAAAAGGTGGTTGCAAAACTACCTGAACTATCCACAGTACTGTTTGATTGCTGATTACTTATGAGAGTGTTCTTTTAACTATAAAAATCAACTGCTACGTCTAAAGATTAAAATATGCATAAAAGAAGTTAGTCTAGGTTTCAGTTAGACTTTTAAAAAGAACAATACTTATGTAAAACTTATTTTCCAGAGGGAATCTTCAGTATTATGGAACATGATGAGGTAAAAAGAATTGTAAAGAATGAAAAATAAAGCAGAAATTAGGAAAGGCATCTATCCTCATGAGTGAAATTGTTGGCATAAAATAAATGATACATATTTGACATGACGTTGTGGTAGTGCTAGGGTGTATTAGATTTCCTTGTGCTGATTTTTTAAAAAACCCTTATGATTAACACATCTTAAAAAATACAAGAAAACATCATCTAACTACTTGGATGCTCCAGAATAATAGCCACCTATGAATAGTCAATATTTGAAAACATATCTGCACACTAAGTTTCAGAGCTGAGGTGATGGTAAGTACATATTAACAGCTGCAACACGTAAGATAGTCATTGTCCATTATAGTCCCATCCTCATGGGAAGAAAGTACTTTAAATCTATTACAGCATCTCTGTCACCCTGACTCCCAAAATTCTAGGAGAGAAGAATAAGTCCTACAAGAAACTTCTAAGGCAAATTTTAGAAAGGCGTGGTATCAACCATGCATAGAGGGGTATAATAAAGAAGAGGAGATTATTTTCCCATCCAGTATCCATATTTTCCAGTAAGTCCATGGTCCTAAATGAAAGGCAGCATTAAACAGTTGGGACAGTTTAATTCCAAAAATGGTATTTTTAGGCAAAGCAACTTCAATACTTACTTTACTGTAAGCATCCTTAAATAAGCCATATAACTATTAGAAGAATATAAACCATAAATTGTGAGCATTGAAAAGAATGGGAATTATTACTTCAGGCATTCATACAAGGTACCGTTCATACCACCTTTCTGATGGTAATGTTCTTGAAGGGATACAAAGGGAGAAGCTGTGTTACAGAAATCCAATCGATAACATATGAAGATCTTTGAAGATGAAAACTAGGACCCTGAATTGAATCCAATACTTAGTAAGAGGCAAAGTAGCTTGTGGAACACTAACAGAGTAGTTTTGTTCACTTATTTGTCTTAGGAAATGAGGCACCAAGCTTTATGTAAATTGCTGCTTCAGTGTGGTTTCTGCTTTCTACAGTAGACAAGCGTTGAAGTAACCAAAGTGGATCATTGTGATTAGCTCCTTGTTGATAGGAGCATATGAAAATGTTGTCTGCTAGAGATGAAGAATGTGTTTCCGGCTATAGCTGCACCCAGCCAGCAAGCCATGAAGTTAAATCTGGTGTATCTGGTGTTAACATCCCCTGCTGGTAAGCAGAATGAATAATTTGCAGATGTTCCTCAGTTTGAAATGTGCTTTTAACAGGCTGAATATATCAGTAATACTCAGATCTGAACTATAACCAAAATGCTCCAGGGAAGAATGTCCTGATTCCGCTCCCATTACTGAATTTTTCCCATGTTGCCCCATATTCCTGGAATCTCCTTTTTGACACAACTTCTCTTTCTCCTCGTCCATCTTCTCTTCCAAAGGCACCTCTCCAAAGATATCTCCTCTGGCATTTCCTATGCCCCGTGTATGGATGTTTACTTTTAAAAACGAAGCATCCAGATCATAGCACTTTGGAATGAATGTTTGTGATCCACTGCAGTGTCACTGGCCTCCTCTCCCTTGCCTGTTTTATATTTAGGCTGTACCCTGGTTATGTTGCGGCTTGTCTTTTATCCGTTTGAAAATCCCCTCACAGACTGTGGTTGCTACATAAATAATAATGAAACATCTAACACTGGCATTGATTTTTACGAAATGTTTTGAAGCAGGTTGCATTTTTAATGATAATGCTTCCTATGGTAATTTTATACAAATTTCCCAATAAAAATAATTTCAAGAAGCAGTCAAGATTGCATTGCAAGCAACAGGGGAGCCAAGGGTAGATAGGATGCCAGCCAATGTTTTCATTGGGCTAAAAAATTGGGGCCAGAAGAGGTAGGTAGGTGGCCACTGATTCTGGCAATGCTCCTCCAGCACACTTCTTAGGATTCTATTGAGTCTAACCCAATATAATACAAAAAACAAGTAATTTTATTCTAATTATTTAAATTGTATTATTCAGGGAGGGCAGAGAATGACACATTTCACTTAAATTGGTGCTTTCATGTTAACAAGATTTCTGAGATGAGATGTCACTGACCTAGCATACGCAATTGTATTAGTAAAAGTGGGGAGACTAGAGACCCAGGCTCATTAAACCACCCTAAGTATGCTGTTTTTCCTCTTTCTCTATCCCAAGAAGCCTAAGGAATGTGGACCTCTGAAGAATACAGTTGTGGCAAGACTACGTATCATGTCCCTGAGACTGTATCTGATAACTTTGACTTATACAGCAAAAACCATGTGGTATGGGTTGGTAGTCTTTTTAAAAAAAACAAACAATTTATTAAACAAATACTCATGGTCTTGCTTTCCAATTTTCTAGTTCTCCATAATTTCTTTCTGTTTAAAAAAAAAAAAGTCCTCAGATAACTTTTCACATTTTGTGGCCTTTTAAAGCCATCAACCTTAATCATGCCCTCTGTAAATCATCCATCTGTTAGAATCCAGCATACTTATGAGGGTACTAAGTCAGTCTGGTCGCATACACTGGCATTCAATGGTATTGATCTGAGGTGTCACTGACCATTCTTGCTCCAGCAGGACCATTGAGACCAGTGCCTTCACAGGCAGATTCCCAGCTCTCACAATGTTGAGTCCAATACCGCTGTTATTGGGAACAAACAGTTGTCTTTAAAAGTCATTCTCTTGAACCTGTAAGTGGTCTTTGCAGTGCCAGGATGTTTTCTCTCCTCTTCTGGACTCTCCTTTTACTACATCACCCAGTCTCAATCACATTTGTACCATCAAAATCACATGCTGCCATTGTACCGGCAGTTCTATGGGCATTGTCCATGTAGCCTTCAACATCAGCTCAGCACATTAATGTGGCACAGTCCACATTAATTTACCTTTCTGCCTACTAACTACCTCATCTGTTCCCAGCAGCTCTATCAGATACATCATTGATGTTGGCACCTTTAGGGCAGCACCTTGTATTGCTGGTGCTAAGGCCTCCAGGAGCATCTAATGGCACTGCACCACCGTTTACTAAGATCTATATTTCCTCCTCTTCAGATTCTGACCATAATAGATGTACCTTCTTCAAGATCCTTCAAGTCACCAGTCACCATACTGGTCAACTCTATGAATATCCATACCATAGGCCAAGAACAGGTTTTTTTTTTTTTTTTTTTTTACAGAGACACCCTGTTTGGGGCTCACCACCATGGGCTGTACAAAGAGAGGAATACCCTTATAAGGCATCTTGGATTGCTGCAAGAACAGCTAAGTGCCCATCAGAGAGACAACATAGGAGGCAGTTTCTTTCTGCACTACCACTGACTACTAGGAAAGACTGTCCAGCAGAACTCTTTGATATTTTACCTACCCCATATATCTTCCTCTTCTCTGGCTAAGATAATTCCAAAACTGGCATCAATGCCCTATGAGGACTTAAAGTATTTCAGAGCCTCCTGTGGAACGAGGTCATATGTGTAAAGGTGCAGGCAGAACTTGTGCAAGACCAGCTAAAAAAAGTATTAGATATCTTGTAAACTCATGTTCTGGGAAGACAGACAACAATCTCCATTCTATCCATGGCCAAATGTGCGGACAGAGATTACCAGGTCACTCAGTAGGAATTTATTTATTTACTCACTCTGTTCGAGATGCTCCAGTGTTCACAATGACCAATGCGTGTCCAAGGCAGTCTCACCTTAAGGTTACCCTGAAAGATGAAGAGCATAAGAAACTATATTTTCATCGCAGACAGACTTATATCACTATGAGTATTCAAATGATCAGGCACTGTTGTCCAAATACACTTTCATTAACAAAGCTTACAGACAAATTGCCAAAGAGTAAAAAGAGCAGTTCTTCGAAGCAGTTACAGCATGGCCAACATCATGTCACGTTCCATGGCTATAGCCCGCTTGCTGCAATGTTCCTCTTTATTGCAGGCCTCTAGCTAGGGTATGTCTACGTTGCATTCCTCTTCGAGAAGTGCTCCCGGGACATGCAGCTCTTAAAGGGGACACGGCCACATTTGGGCCCCCGGCACACCTTTTATTTATTTATTTATTTGTTTATTGCTCAACAACTTTGAGCCTGGAGTATTGGCACCTTTTTTCTTATAATAAAAAGCACTGATTATCACTCTACTAACAGATGAATCCACCACAAGATAGGAGACATAGTTGGTCAACTCCAGGCTCAAGCACTTCGGACACCTTGGGAGATTAGATATATGCTAGGCTACCTGCTGTATCTGAAAACCTCTGCTGTCTTTGTCAATTCAGAATAGTGATAGAAATGTAGCCGTGTTAGTCTGGTGTAGCTGAAGCAAAATACAGGACTATGTAGCACTTTAAAGACTAACAAGATGGTTTATAGCTGATGAGCTTTCGTGGGCCAGACCCACTTACTTTGATCTGAGGAAGTGAGTCTGGCCCACGAAAGCTCATCATCTAATAAACCATCTTGTTAGTCTTTAAAGTGCTACATAGTCCTGTATTTTGCTTTGTCAATTCAGTGAAACTTGAGGAAAAGCTCTCTGTAAACTCAAAAGCTTGTCTTCCCTCACCAACAGATGTTGGTCTAATAAAACATATTACCTCCTCTACCTAGTGTCTTTAGTTTAGTCACAACCCAACATCTATCTCTGCATTGCCCACCTCAGTAGATGAGTTTTCTATCTTCGTGTATCTCTTTTGTGTCCAGATTTTCAAAGAGACTTACATGTACACTCCTGTGTCTCATCCAGTACCTTTATGGAACCTGAATTTAGTATGCTCTTTCCTAATGGATTCCTCCTTGAACCTTTTGACATCATCTCTGATGCTGTGGTCAGTTAAAACAATAGGATATTTTTGGGTAATAATTACATCTTCAAGGAGAAAAATCTGTGACTTACAGTATAATAATTGTTCTTTGCAATGAGTTGGGCACATATACACTCCATTACCCTCCCACCTTCTCCGCTACTACGGTATTAGATCACAGAAATGTGAAGGAATGGATGGAGAGATAGCAGTCAGACTCCTTCATGCTCTCAACTTAGTGCACAAGTACAACAGTAATTCATGAAGCCCCTAATGGTACTGCTGATATTGTGTGCACATACTCCTCAAGTGGAACCTATATGTGCCCAACTCATCCCAAAGAACAACAGTTAGTGTAGATGTAAATAAATGTTTATCACATAAAAGCAAGTCCTCTAGTAAGTGCCTACACTAATGCTATGTGTCACTGAGTGAGAATACATGATTTGTAGTAGAATGCCATGTCATATAGAGCATAATGACAAAGAAAAAATATTACGGAAGGAGATTGAATGGGGACCAGCAAAACACTTTCTTCCATTTTCTTCCATCTGCTGAATGCCTTTTTTTCCATTTTCTTTGTTGTTGTTGTTTTTTTTAAGTTCAGGAGGCAAAGTGCCTACCAAGTAGTCTCTGCCTTAAAATCCTGACTGCTAAAGACAATGCCTATCTCACATATACTAGACCAAAAATCCCTTCTAAAAAATCCAAGTTTAACTACTTGTGTATAGAAATACTGATTTTTTAGAAGTATATTAATCCATTTGGTCTAAGTGATATTCACTTCTGATAGGGAGCATTTGTACACCTGTTTCTTTGCATAACCTCTAAGTGTCTCCAGTATAAATTTTCCCAAAACTCAGGGGAAACAGCTTTCTGGATGTCTGAAAATAATTTCAGAACTGAATCCATGCCATGGCTGTATCTATATATTATCTCTGCATCTTACTGTAATAAATCCATAAAATCCCTCTCCCAATCTTTAAAGGGTTAACTCAAACCAGTAGTTTCCTGACAGTGGGTAGAGGCATGTTGCATTATCTCTTGGCTCCCAGCCCAGTTTCCGATGTGTGGCAAAGAATTAGATTGTAGGATTTAAAATTAGATGTTACCTGTCTCTCCACTAATGCTAGCAAAACGGAAAAAGCCATTTTTCCAAGACTCATTCAGTAAATTTAATCCTGGTTTGTCCATCAGAACAGCAGACAAAGTGGATTAGCTGCTCACCATGCCTGAGAAGCAGTGGTTTAAAATTTTGTATCAGGCAGCCAGAATACTTTGAAGCAGCTGCAGGTTCTGGACAAGGAAACAGTCTGTTGGGGTTCAAGCTTTTAGTAATCCACTAAAAGTTTCTGCTGAAACTTCTTAAAAGCATATTGAGAAAAACAATACATTCCTGATTCCTCAGAGTGTGGATAGCTATAAACCAGCAATATGAAATCAAGAGGCCTGAGCAGACAAACATGGGCATGTTCCATATATTCCGCAGTTACATGCCCAAGGAAATTCTGTCTTATTGTAACAATAAACATTGGTAGTGCCACCAGCTTTGTCTTTAGGAAAAGGTAAAGATTGTTACTGATGCATTTTAGTGGGCAAAAAAATTTCAACAAAGCATTGTTAACTGGCATAATGTTAAATTAAGGATATACTGGGGACCGTAACACCAGTTGCTTTACTACTGTTTTTGTTAATTATTTCAGGTTAAATGTTAGAAAAATATTTAATTCTGTGCTAGGCATTCTAGACTATGTTTTGGATGGTGCTTAGAAAAAAGTGCAGGAGTGCTTAATAATGAGGGATAGGGTAATTTTGTGTCAAAGATGTCCTCATGCCTCTGACTAATGACTGGTTATCCTGTGTAGCCATGCTTGTTGTAGATAAGATTATTTAATTTCCATTTTAGCTGCACTTAATTACTCAGTCCCTTCTGGAACTGTCATCAATTAGTCTGGAGTTATTCAGCCTTGCTGAAGGTGAACAACAGTTTAGCTAGTTTGGAGTGATAAGGAAGTAAACAAATACTTATTCACAAAAATACATTTTTACAAGATTTTTTGAACAAATCTAATCCTAAATAGCTGGAGATTTGAAAGTTGAAATTTGGTATGGACATAGTCCTTAATGGAGGAGAAATATTTTTTAGTATTCCATGAAATCTGGTTTTGATTTGACCAAATGACAGCTGAAAATAGAAATTGTGCATGCACAATAGATTTTTTTCTGTTGAAAGCCAAATGGCATGTGCATAGTGAAACTGTGCAATTTCTAAGCAAAGGACCCTGTGAACTGCTTGTTTAAGCACCCATCATCCTCAAACTGCAGGGGAGTTACAGGGGTCTCTTGTACACTTTGGCTACGTCTACACTGGCATGATTTTCCGAAAATGCTTTTAACGGAAAAGTTTTCCGTTAAAAGCATTTTCCGAAAAGCGCATCTAGATTGGCAGGATGCTTTTCTGCAAAAGAACTTTTTGCGGAAAAGCGTCCGTGGCCAATCTAGACGCGCTTTTCCTCAAAAAAGCCCCAATCACCATTTTTGCGATTGGGGCTTTTTTGTGGAAGACAGTACTGTGCTGTCTACACTGGCCCTTTTGCGCAAAAGTCTTTCAGAAAAAGACTTTTGCCCGAACGGGAGCAGCATAGTATTTCTGGAAAAGCACTGACAATCTTACATGAGATCATCATTGCTTTTCCGGAAATTCAAGCGGCCAGTGTAGACAGCTGGCAAGTTTTTCCGCAAAAGCAGATGATTTTGCGGAAAAACTTGCCAGTCTAGACACAGCCTTTGAGAGGTTTTCAGGGGAAATCCCTGCTCTAATTCTCTGGAAGATCTTTGCACTTTTTGGGGCGGGGGGAACAATATCAGACCATTATTTGAGAAAAAACACATGATTGTGATGTGAAGGATTTTGGTGGTGCCTGTCATATTTTATGAATATTATGTATTGCAGCTGCTTGTTTGTGTTCTTCACTATAAGATTGTTAGAGGTTAATTCAGGCATGAAATGACAGACATGAGATGCATATAGTAAAACAAACAAATTTCTTCATTGCCCCCATTGCCAGATAATTAAAGGTCAGTGTAGACAATCAACTTTTTGGAAGTCTATCTCTTCTGGAGAAACCAAGTTCAAGAGAAATAAAGAACTTTGGGAGTGAATAAAGAAATGCACTTTATAGCAAGGATAGGTTAGGAGGGAGGCAGAAGCTGCTTTGGGATGTTTGAATAAACAAGGCTTACTTAAGTTTTGGGTCAACCTGATAAGCAAGTTGATGGTTGTGGGAAAAGGCAAGCACTGCTTACAAATCCCAAAGGAAATCTTGCATGATATCTGAATCCAGCTGGGCCTGTTAAGTAATCATAGTCAGCAAACAATGTGGTAGACACTGATGACCCAGTCAAGAGTGTTAGAAAACTGCAAGATTCACAAAAGAGGTAACGAGATTCACAAAAGAGGTAACGGCAAGAATCCTAACACCTGAAGATGTTACGCTGAGAAATAGAAAAGGCTCTGGGATATAGCAAGTCCTGACCCATGACAAATGTCTTTGAAGATTGCATCATACTGCGTCTATTCAAGAAGACAGAGTTATGATTGCATGTGGAATCTTATCAGTAATTGAGGCCTCTACTGACTGTGGACTTCTTAGTAATATAAATGTAATATTCTCTTAATATTAGGGATGTAAGCAATTAGTCGAGTAGTTGACTATCTGGTAAGCATACTCTTATTGGGTAGTCGAGTCACTACTCGATTAGTCACTTTCCCCTCTTGCTTCCTCTATCAGGCAGCAAGATGGGGAAGCTGGCTTAAAAGCCGGTTCCCCTCAGCACTGTCCCCATAGCAGGGGCAGGGGACCAGGCGCGAGCTGGGAATCAGCTGTTCCAGATCATGCTCGATCCCAGACACTGCGCCTCTGTTTTTTAAATGAAGTAAGAAACGACTGCCTCTTATTCCATGTAAAAGGCAGAGGCACAATGGGGGACCAGGCTTGAGCCAGGTGGCTCTTACTCCATTTAAAAGGCAGAGTCACAGCAAGGTTAGCTTCCAGGGCTGGGAAGTAACCCTGCTGCAGCTCTGCAGTTTTCCCCCTTATTGACTAATCAAGTAATTGATGGAAAGCCCATTGACTACTCGATTACCTTGTTAAATACAATTTAACATCTCTATTTAATATAGTTTTTAGTTTGGTTTTTTTTTAAATACATGTGTGACAGCAAAAAAGGTTTGTTCTTAATGATACTGTCTTGGAATCCTAGATGGGGCTAATACTTGTCTGCTTTCTGATTCTGTTTTGCTTGCATTTGGACTTCAAAAAAATCCTCTAACCCTTGTTCCAGAAGACTGATCTTAAACTGTGGGAACTTTAGCAGACAGAAGCCTCATATATAAGAACATCAGAGCTGCCATACTGGGTCAGACTAAAGGTCCATCTAGCCCAGTATCCTGTCTTCTGAAAGTGGCCAGTGCCAGATGCCCCCAGAGGGAGTGAACAGAAATAGGTAATCAAGTGATCCTGTCATTTCCAGCCCCTGACAAACAGAGGCCACAAGTGCCACCATGGCTTAACAACCAAATAAAAGAAGCAGCAAGAGATAAAAAGGCATAGTTTAAAAAGTGGAAGTTAAATCCTAGTGAAGAAAATAGAAAGGAGCATAAACTCTTTCAAATTAAGTGTAAAAATATAATTAGGAAAGTCAAAAAGCAGTTTGAAGAACAGCTAGCTAAAAACTAAAAAAAGTAATAGCAAAATGTTTTTAAGTATATCAGAAGCAGAAAGCCTGCTTAAACAACTAGGGAGACACTGGACAATTAAGATGCAGAAGGAGCACTCAAAGACGATAAGGTCATTTCAGAGAAACTAAATGAATTCTTTGCTTCCATCTTTACGGCTGAGGATATTGGGGAGATTCCCAAACCATTCTTTTTAGGTGACAAATCTGAGGAATTGTCCCAGATTGAGGTGTCATTGAGGAAGTTGAATAAATTGGTAAACTTAACAGTAACAAGTCACCAGGACCAGATGGCATTTATTCAAGAGTTCTGAAATAATTCAAATGTGAAATTGCAGAACTATTAACTGTGGTTTGTAATCTATCCTTTAAATCTGCTTTTGTACCTAATGACTGGAACATAGCTAATGTGATCCCAATATTTAAAAAGGACTCTAAAGGTGATCCTGGAAATTACAGACCAGTAAGTCTAACATCAGTACTGGTCAAATTAGTTGAAACTATGCTAAAGAATAGAATTGTCAGACACATAGATGAATATAATTTGTTGGGGAAAACATCCAAATGTGTTGGATTCTGTAAAGGGAAATCATGCCTTCCTAATATATTAGAGTTATTTGAGAGGGACAACAAACATGTGGACAAGGGGAATCCAGTGGATATAGTGTACTTAGATTTCTAGAAAGCCTTTGACAAGGTCCCTCACCAAAGGCTCTTAAATAAAATTAGTTGTCATGGGATAAGAAGGAAGGTCCTCTCATGGACTGATAACTGGTTAAAGGACAAAAACAAAGGGAAGGAAAAAAGTATCGGTTTTCAGAATTGAGAGAGAGGTAACAAGTAGTATCTCCTAAGGGTCTGCACTGGGACCAATCCTATATAGCCTATTTATAAATGATCTGGGGAAAGAGGTAAACAATGAGGTGGCATAATTTGCAGATGATACTAAATTGCTCAAGTTCATTAAGAACAAAGCAGATTATGAAGAGCTTCAAAAGGATCTCACAAAAGTAGGTGACTGGGAAACAAAATGGAAAATTAATTATAATATTGATAAATGCGAAGTAATGCACATTGGAAAAAATAATCCCAACTATACATACAAAATGATGGGGACTAGTTTAGCTATAACCACTTGAGAGAGATCTTGAAGTCATTGTGGATAGTTCTCTGAAAACATCCACTCAATGTGCAGCAGCAGTCAAAAAAGCAAAAAGAATATTAGGAATCATTAACAAAGGGATAGAAAATAAGACAGAAAATATCTTATTGCCTCTGTATAAAACCATGGTACACCCACATCTCGAATACTGAATGCTGATGTGGTTGCCTCGTCTCAAAAAAGATATATTGGCATTGGAAAAAGTTCAGAAAAGGGCAACAAAAATGATTAGGGGTTTGGAAAGGATGCCATATGAAGAGACATTAAAAACACTGGGACTTCTTAGTTTAGAAAAGAGGAGATTAAGGGGAGATATGAGAGAGGTCTATAAAATTGTGACAGGTATGGAAAAAGTGAATAGGGAAAAGTTATTTACTTGCTCCTATAACATCAGAATAGAGGTCACCAAATGAAATTAATAGGTAACAGGTTTAAAACAAACAAAAGCAAGTTTTTCTTCATGCAGAGCATGGTCAACCTGTGGAATTCCTTGCCAAAGGATGTTGTAGAAACCAGATTTATATAAGAATTTATATGAGAACATAAGAATATGGTTTTAGTAACTGCAAAAGTTACTGTTGCTCTCTGCAAAACTTGTTGCTCCTGTTTGTACTCTGTAGTAGCTAAAGCAAATTAGAGTTTTCAGTTTTGATTCTGACTAGAATAAATCCCAGTATTTTATTTGGGGTGAAATCCCATTGGCAAGCTCCTTTTTCCTGGCATTAAGTTCATGACTCATCAGAATTATCTTATTCCTGCCAGTTTTGCTACAACAAGAATCAATGTGTAAATAACTTAGCTGACTAAGGCATCCCCTGCTTTCCTCACTGTTTCTCATAAGCACACTTTTAAGAGAAGGTATTTTGAACTGAGCACTCTGAAAATAGACTAACTTGTCCTATAAAATGGCCACTGCCACAGTCAGTTACACTAAGAGAAGAGTATCTTAATACTTCACAAAATAATCTTTACGTAAACTAGAAAACAAAGATTACAATAATTAGCCAAAAATGTATAAGGGGACATAAAGCAAACTGATGGATCTATTATTGGTAAAATCTTATAAACCAGAATGAGCCAATCAAATCCATAAGAAGAAGAGCCAAATACAGGATTTAAAATTGGTCAGGTGATTTGATAAGGAGCTACAAACAAAGCTTTTCAGATAGAGGTCACAGGTTCAACTCTTTCCCAAAATTTTCATGACTGATAGTTGTTACTATCTGACAGTTGTTCAGTGGCCCATTTAAAATATATGAGTAATAGGTGGGGCAAAGATGGCAAACCTGCATTGACGCTGCACCCGTTGTGTATATAAATAGATAGGATTGTTCTCTATTGAAGCCAATCTGGCACCTCTCACAAGCATTACATTTATTTATTATTCATCCTTAAGTGCTCACAGTATACTTGGTGTGGCAGAAGACACAAAGACATAGTCCATGGCCTACAGCACTTCCCTGAAAAGATAAATAAAACCAACACACTCTATCCTCCACATAAGAAATAAAAATTTTCTTGGATTTTGTTCAAATTCTCTAAAACCTAACATAATATAATCTTACGTAAATTGAGATCCATATTTCTTTGCTGATTTTACATTGCCCTGTTCAGAGTGAGAGAACTGTCAGATCAAAGATAGCTATATGCAAGGTGAAGAGATTTCACTATTCTGAACAACAGGATCCAACTGCTCTTATTCAAGGTTTGCAAGGATTCTTGAAAGCAATCATATTTTGTATTGAACTCCTGAACAGGTGAAAGAACAAACCTGCTTGATGTACACACTAGCCAGAGCTACTGCAATTACTCCTAGATAGAGAGAAAGGCTCGACTGAGAATTCTTCAATGTTAATGGTGATAGCAGTAATATAGGTGAGTGTTTGTAGCAAAAAACTGGGTGAACTAAAAACCACCATCACCACTAAACCTCCTTACAACCTTAGGATGTGTTTATACTGCACCGTAGCTCAAAATATGATATGCAATTTGAGCTACACAAATTGCATATCTTATTTCAATCTTATTTCAAAACAGCTTATTTTGTAATTTGGCGCTGTCTGCACAGCACCAAATTTTGAAATAACCTGCTATTCTAAAACAACTCCTACTCCTCATGGAATGAGGTTTACAGGGACATTGGAATAGTGAGCCCATTATATTTCAAAATAACGGGCTTGATTTGAAGATGCAGGACAACTATTTCGGGATACCCTGATATCCTGAAATGGCAGTGCAGTGTAGACATAGCCTTAGAGCAGTGGTCCCCAGCCTTTTGGGGCTGCCGGGCGCCCAGGGGCAGGACCGCCAATACGCCGCACGCCCAGGGCCAGCGCTGCCCCTGTGCCACGTGCCATGTACCCAGGGGCCGGCAATGCCCATGCGCCGCGGGCCCGGGCGCGAGGCCGGCCCTGATCCCTCGGCGGGCACACACAAATGGCCTGGCAGGCACCATGGCGGCCGCGGGCACCACATTGGGGACCACTGCCTTAGAAAATTATCTACTGGTTTATTGATACATGCTGTATGAAAGTCTACATTTTCAAAATTTCTGAAGTGCTACCTATATTTAATATTTTGTCCATCTTGCCTCACTGGTTAATCTCATTTGTGTACAGTTTTGATGCATAATAGCAAACTGGAACCCATGCCTGATATGTCAAGACAAAATTGTTAAAAACAATATCAAAGAACACATTTTTAACTTTTTCTCCTTTTACTTTCTCTTCTTTCAAAGAATTGATGTTTTAGTCCATCTTGTGCTGTTGCGGTGAAATTTGAATCTTCCTTAAATATCCCTACACAGTGCAGGCACTACTCTCCTTGCTAGGTTGATAAGAAGACCCACATTTAGAACATCAAAAAACACTGAGACCCCAGCATTAGTGTCAAACTTTACATACTGTGAACTACAGATTATCTCATGGGTTTCCTTGGTTGTGCTGTGCACTCCCTCATGATTGTAACTATAGCAATTCTAACTAAAGCAATTGCTTTTATTTACCTGTACAATCAGGAAAGTATTTTGTGTATGTTTACCAATCTATGCAAAGTTGAAGCAGAAACAAACCAGCTCTCCACAAATACTTAATGGAATACATTCAATCTACCAGCCACAGTTTGGGAACCTCTATCTATCTTGGACGATTGTGCTACTGTTCATTACCATAGGATCTGAGCACTTGATATGAAAACTTGAAGTCTTTTGGGAGTTCTTCCAAATTTACAACCAAGAAAAACATCTCATGGACCATGAAATCTGAACTCTCCATGTGAAATTTGGTCTTTTGTGAGAATACAGAATTCTCAGGAAAAGGCCAGCGTTTCTCAAATTGGACTTCCTGTCCCAAAATAGAGTCGGGGAGGGGGAGAGGGAAGATAGAATGTAATTTTAGTGTGGTTGCAGTATTGTTACCCTTATTTCAGCTCTGCCTTCAGAGCTGGGTGGCCAGAGAGTGGTGACTGCAGATTGAGGGCAGTAGCGCAGAAGTAAGGGCAGCAGCAGTCAGGAAGCAACTCAGAAGTTAACCATACAATGCCACCCTTTACTTCTGTGCTGGTGTTGGTTGTGGCTCTGCCTTCAGAGACAGGCTTACGGCCAACAGCACACCTTCTTCAGTTGCTCAGCTCTAAAAGCAGCACCACTACTGGTAACACTGCAGAAGTAAGTGTAGCAGTCCTGCACCTGCACCACTCCCAAAAGCATCCAGCAAACTCCATCCCAAGTCCTGTTGTCACCCCCTTCTTCCCCTCTCCCCCCCCCCCCGTGGAGATAGGATACAGGGTGGGAGAGGAGGCACCTTGACATCAGCACCCCTCTTCTTCCTCCCCTTCC
This sequence comes from Pelodiscus sinensis, assembly GCF_052426305.1. NCBI lineage: Eukaryota > Metazoa > Chordata > Testudines > Trionychidae > Pelodiscus > Pelodiscus sinensis. Next base: position 39,360,753 of record NC_143058.1, on the reverse strand, counting down.
CTGCACAGCAAGATGGAGGGAGGCAGCTTCAAGGCAAAGGGCAGGAGGTGTGCAGCAGTGTGGGGAGGGGCAGCTGAAGTGCTGGCACTTGAGAGCCTCTTGGCCAAACCAGTCAGGATCACCTGTCAGAGGCACCAAGATCCACCAATAGATCCCGATCTACTGGTTGGTGACCACTGATTTTAGATAATGTTTTTTCTTAGTCTATCCAGCCCATTAATTGTGGATAAGTGGGTTCAGAAGTGCTAATGCTTCTGGCTTATTAAAAGCCCATGAGTGTGAAGTTAATGTTGAAGTTAAATGTTCTAAAAAATTCTGTCATAATAAGCAGTAGGTGGTGACACTGAACTGAAGGAACTACAAGCTTCATACACATTTAATTCAAAAGAAAGTTTGGGACATTTTGAATCCTAATAATTTTAGCAGGTCAGGAATCACTTCTGGATCACCTACAGTACAGTAGACAACCAGCAGGTGAGATAAAAATTCAGTAAAAACTTCCCAACTGCTCAAGGCAAGTATGGCTGTTTAGAGGTAATAAGTAGCTCCCCTTTCTCCATACTGCAGATAACAGCCAAGTACTGTACCAATTCCGTAACTCTTGAGAATATTTACTTTGACTCAAGCACTGATGTAATATATGCTAAGATCATCCAATTGGGGCCTAAAATCACAGAATTATAGTTTGACAGAAAGAGGCAATACTGTCATTCAAAATGAACTAAGCCAAAGGAATGTTGTCATGATGTAGGGGAGAATCCCTACCTTTCTTCCTCTCCCCTCCCCTCATTATTACATTCTGTCTTGTTAGTCATATATGACAATAAAGGAAGGAGGATCCATAGACTGTGGATGAGTAGGGGATAATGGCAAATAGTAATGCAGTCTTCTGTGGTTGTTCAGAATTTACAGTTTGGATTCTTGATTTAGTGGTAGTTTCTTAGCTGCAGAGGCAGAGAGCACTGCAGAGCTATTGTAGGCCAGTAGCCATTGATTTAAGATTTTTAGGGAACAGAGACCAGAGAGAATTGAAATGGTGTGTGTCATCCAGTGGACATCACACTTTTAATAATAATGAGTGAAGTAATTATCAAAGACATTTTAGATGATTTTCAACCAAAACTCTGCAAATGAAACACAAAATAAATGCTTATTCTCATGAAGGTAAAGAGAATAATTATTGTGAAACAGACAATAAAATCGCTTTCGTCTGAAAGATTACCAGATTCGTGGCCCTTCAAACTTTCTGTAGGGGTGGGAAAGATTTACTTACCAAAAATACGTCAGTTATTTGGTAAACAGTCTATGTAGATTAATAAATAATATTGAAGAATGTATTTGTTTTCTGTTCTTGCTAATATTAAATATTCATATATCATAGTTCCTTCTTAGTTGTGTTTTTTTCAAGAAATCAAAAATCTCATAAAGGTTAATATCAGATGTTCTGGAGCAGGACACTGCATATTAATTATGTATATCTGTGGTAGGGTGTACTGTCTCTTTAAGGAACAGTCTGGAAGGCGCAAATCACTATCCTGCCCTGGATCCTAGAGACTTTATTTTCCTGTCTATAAGTCTGGTGGCTCTGACTGGACTCAAACCTCTGAGATAAGGATCTTAAGAACAGGGGGCTCAAGAATCCTGGATTTGTTGGAGCTATGCAAAGGGATTAAGGTTGGGACAGTGAGCCTAAGGGTGGGGTGGAAAGACTGGGTCTGAGAGCTGGTTTTTGAGAAGGATATTGGATCTGGGAAAAGGGGAGATGGGAAGGGAGACATGGAAACTGAGATCAAATTAGAAAGCTTGGATGTAAAATTGCAATATGGCAAGAAGACTGGACAAGAAACCCAGGTTGGAGATTGTGAAGAGGAGCCTTGGGAGTGAGAAAGGGATTTGGACAAAGAACCCCGAGTAGGAGACTAGGACTAAAATGTTCAATAGGTGACGAATAGGACAAGCTAGGCAAGAAGCCAGGGTGGGAAACAGGCAGGACTGAAATTAAGCTACATGGAACAGTACAGAAAGGGGTCAAGTTTGAGGTGGGGAGAAGCAAAAGAGCACCCAACCTGTAATTGAAACTCCCAGGCTCCTCATCTCACCATTCTTGTGAGAAAATATCTGTGAAAATTGTTGTCATAATGAGTCATCCCTGTATAGTGTTGTTCCACATAGGAAATGACGACTTATTGTTGCTGTTAGTTACTCCATTAGCTGCGGTGGCATAAGCCTTTGCAGTACATGTCTAGGTTCCAACTCTGCTTATGGACAATATGGGTGTGAGTATGTTAACACATGATTAAGGTTACATTTTAGTGATGGTATTTCTAGTAAAAGTCACAGAAAGGTCACAAGCAATAAACAAAAATCCATAGCCCATGATCTCTCCATGATTTGTATTATATACTCTGCATATGGGGTGGAGGGTGGCCCAGAGCATGATGCAGGTGCTTGAAGGGGACATCTGCTGGGAGAGGGCCATTGACAGGGAGCATGCCTGCCCTATCTGGTTGTGCACAGCTCCTTGGAAGCTCCAGCTGCACAGTTCCCATTGTCCAGGAACTGCAGCCAATGGGAGCTGCTGGGGCAGTACCTGTGGGTGGAGGCAACATGCAAAGACCCGACCACACCTCCCAAGTAGGAGCTGAGGGATGATCATGTGGCTACTTTGAGGCAGCTTCCCTGAGCTGAGCGCTATCCAGAGCCCTTGCCTTCTCCCATGCTCAAACTGCTGCTGCTGAGGATGGGTGGGAGGCAAGATGGACTGAGATGGGCCAGCTGCAGTAGCTGCTCCTGGGGCTGAGGACTGCCCAAACTGCTCAGGCAGCCCTGGGCTGGCTGCACTGGCCACTGGGGAACTAATGTTGGTACCAGAAAATGACAGAATTCATGACCTCTGTGACAAACTTGCAGCCTTATGGAATTTTTGCTTTTTCAGATTGCTTTTTTAAAAACTTGGGGAGGGGGTTTTGTAATTTCTTATGTTAAAAGAATACTAATATTGAAGTTAGGATGTGCCAAATCAAGGTTTTCAGTGCAACCTAAAGTTTGGCCTCCTTATGCATGTGCATTGTGATACAGTCATTAATTACATGATCACATACTATTTTTTCTACCAGTCCTGTAGCTCATTTGGATAGTTCTCTGGGTTAGGTAGTGAAACAGAATGTGTGCAGGACTTTTGTCTCATTTGTTGCAAAAGATGGAAGGAGTATAGCGAATGAGGGAGGCACTATAGGAACAAAAAGGATGATCTAATGGTTAAGGCAATTAAATGCTGTCCTCAAACTGGAGTCCATCCCTGTCTCTGCTACTGAATTCCTATTTGATGATGGGCAAATCACTTAAACTTTTCATAGACAGTGACTAGCAATGAATTGAGTATTTTTTGGTGTCCAAGTTCGGTTCCTGGGATATGATTTGCAGAAGTTCTGAGCAACTGAAGCCAATGCCAGCAGTGCTCTGAACATATAAAATTCTATCTAATATAAGTATTCTGAATGACAAAGTCCTACTTCCCTCACATTACCTATCCAAAATTAGTGGACTTGTGAACATAATCTTTTTATGCCTCCATTTTCCATCTGAAAAGTGGGGATAATGCTACTTCATCTAACAGGGGTATGAAAATAAATTCATTTATCTTTTTGCAGTACTCTGATGTTATAATAATGAATGTCATAGAAAAGCTCATAAGGAAATTAATAATTCTGTGTTAGAGCTGGATTTGATTTATGTGCAGTAAATGAGCATGAAACCATACATTGAACAATCAGGATAAAACAAAATATTGAATAATTGCTCATCCATTAAGCACATGTGCACTGAACAAGGCAGGTTCTTGTGGAAAAAATGTGATCATGTACCTAAAGACATGAGTATGCATAAGAGAGCCAAATTAAGATTGCACAGACAAACTTAATCCTGTTATATCCTAACCTTTGAGTGACTTTGAAACCTTAATGTTGTTTTTATGTTATCTTTTGTATAATAAATGTGCATGGTGTATGTATACCTGGATGGATAGATAGATTGAATGGGTATTATGTATATTGTGACAAAGTCCCTTGTTAGCTCCCCAGGGGTTCTTCACTTCTTGACTGTTTCTTGTGTGCCTCAGAGACTCACGGTGACCCCTTCGCTGCCTTGGGACTTCTCCAGAGGCAAAGGTCCCCTCTTACTGAGTCATTCTCATCACAGGCAAGTCCTGAATGGGGGGGGGGGGGGGAAGAGGAAACAAATCCATTTTTCATGGGCTTTGGTCTGTTCCTGTCTCCCCAGCAGTGTAATCCTCCAAGAGAAGCTGGGGGTGGAGTCCAGGCCTGCCCACTCCACTGGACTCCCGCCCAGGGGCCCTACAGGAGGGGCAGCTGGCAGGGCTTTTTACCCTACCCTAATACAGCTACCTCTCCCCTGGGCCACTTCACCCACCGCTTCCTTCTGTTATCTTCCCCCTTTTTACCATGGGGGGAGAGGGGCCGGGATGGGCCTGCCTGTCTCTCACACCTCTCTCCCCGCCTCTGTCTAGGAGGAACCCTTTTATAGGGACAGGGAGACCTTAACTAGCAACAGATGCTTAATTAACCCTGTTGCAGGATGACTCCTAATTAGGCCTCAATTGTCTGCCCTGATTGCCGGGCTGTGTTCAGGTGAGTCTAACTGGGAAACAAGAATGCATTAACCCTCCTCCCAATATAGCTGCCTTCTATAAGATATTTGCAGTTCGCAGGCCGTTGTCTGCCACAATATATAATATCTACAATAACTACTTATGCTATCAAATGTTTCATTTTCTGCATAATAAATACTGAAAGATTTAAACATGATGTATTCAAATAATTTGAAAGTTCAGGCATTGGATGCTTTTGAAACTTTCAGCCTACTGTTATTCACAATCTCAGCCCGGAAACAGAACATAATCAGTTGATAGAACTGGCTGCCTGAAGTTATTTTCTCTAAGCCATTTGTTGTATAAATATCACTGGATTTAAAAAAAATGTCTGTTTGTGTATTCGGGCTATGCCTAGGAATAATTTGTAAAATTAAGACCTTTTAAAAAAAATTTGTTTTAGTGCTGAATTTACTAAATGTGCTCCAGAATTAATTTATGTGGATTCAACTAAATCCACTAAATATAACTAAAGTAAAATCCAGGATTACTTGAATCCACTCTCACTATTACACTTCCTTATTTAACAGTATTGAAATCCCATCAGGAAGGTTTAATTTCAGATCTGGTTATAAAGTCAAGAGCATCAAGATATACAGTAATACTTTCAATATTCCATATGTGCGTCATTAAATTGAAACTCTTGCTACCTAGTGTCTGAAGCAGCCTCACTGCAATTTGCTGACAACAACCTACATTATTGATCTTAAACTATTACTGTGAACAGTGGTAAATGTAGTACCTTAAAACCAAAGTATTTTTTAAATTTTAGTAGTATGAATAAAGCATTGAAAGAAAATGGATTTTAAAACAGTCAACCTATACACAGGTCTGTTTTACCTACAACTTACCATCCTCTGATGCCAATTTTGGCAGGCCTAACTTCTTTAGTCATCCCATGGGATTCCTCTGTCTCAGCCTAGTTCCCTTGACTAGTTCCCAAACAATTACCTATCATTTAGAAAGAGAATCAGCCAGGGTTCTTTTATTTAATTAATTAATTTATAACAATTTTCCAGGTTTGGGGCTATGCTTGTCAAAATCCCTTTGGTAAGCTCTGCTGGAGATGGAGCTAGACTGCTCAGAGCCAAAGGCTCTTCCATTATCTCTTAACAACCTTCAAGTATTTGCTGATGATGGACTAATCTTGAGCTATTTTTCATGCTTATTTTCCTAACAACCCCTATTAAACTAAAACAGTATAGTCATACTATAAATATCCCAATAACCAGGTCAGCATATAGTTTTCATAAATTATCACAGAGCAGTTCCATGTCTGTCACACATGGATTAAAAAATTTCCTCTGCCTCCTTTTCCTTCCATTTACATTTTTACTTCCTTACTTTTTCCTATCTTTCACTCTGATCCTCTGCTTCCCCTTTCTGTTCTTTTCCCTTCTTCCCCATACTTTGCTACAAACTTTCATTAGAACAGCTTTCTCTCTCTTACTATTTAGAGATAGTATTAGAGGAAACTATTACATAACATTTCCAAAATATAAGGGGGCTATCTTTGGTCTTCAGAAAAGAGGCTGCACAAATGAACTGAGAGCAGAATTTAGCCTTTAGTGTTATTTCATCATAATACATGCTTTCCATAGTTGTTAGCAAAGGATTCCCCCAAGTAAAAGTCAGCCTTTCTTACTCCAACACCATTCTAAAGTAGTGCAATGAAAAAAAGTTCACAATGTGCTGATTCTGACTAGAGAGGAAGATACACCATGCAATGTAGAATTAAATTATGAGCATTCTGGTTATACAGTTATACTAATCAATAAGCCATAAGTTATTCTTTGACTGTCACCTTAGAACTTGCCACTTTCCTAGCATTTTAACTTGGTCAGTGTTCGAGAAAGACAGAGTGAGTTGAGAGTTTTGTAAAGAACTAGTCCAGGTAATTCCACTTTGTCCATGCTAGAGACTGGCCCACATTCTGCTCCCTGCCTTCTCACCTATTGATGGCACTTGATTCACCCATAAGTTAGAAACCTGCCAAAGGGGTGGCAAATAGGACTTTTT